>NC_068990.1:67603383-67604453 GCF_001194135.2 Octopus bimaculoides
ACATACTTACATACATATATACACATTTATATGTATATATATATATATATATATATATATACAAACATACATACTTACATACATATACATTTATATGTATATGTATATATATATATATATATATATATATATATATATACACATACACACACACATAAATGTATCTTATAAAATTCATTTAGTCACAGTAATACTAATAACTAGTTATTACAACTCAATATACTTTAGAATAAAGTACCAAGTGAGTACAGCATATGGTATTTATCAATGACTGACAAATGTATGTATGTATTAATATCTAGAACTTTGAGATTTAAGTTCTATTTGTTTCTTTGTAGAATTCAAGCTGGTCACTAACAAATTGAAAGGGCTCTTTGGTTTATGACAAAACAGCTCTTGGGAGAATTTTGGTTACGTGAATTGGTTAATGGATTGAAGGATGTACATATATTTGCATATTCTGTGTATACATGTATACATACATGTACAAAAAAGTGTGCAATATATCACTCATTGAAAATATATTTGGAAATTCAGACACTACATTGGCTTTGAATTGGAGAATAATTCAGAATGTGGTATAATAAATGAGAATGAGGGCAAATCGAATGATTTTGATGGTAAAAGTAATCTACATACACTAATACACACATATGCACACATGCTATAAAGACAAAATCAAATGCTGATATTCTGAAAGCATTTCAAGTTCATAAATGAAAGAGTTCTACATAAGGCCTCTCCTCAGTCAAAATATTTCAAAATATATAATAGTCTTGACTGAAGAGGATTTAATGTAAAAGTACATAGCTAACTGAAATATATATATTAAATACATTCAAAATACCAAGATATCAGCATTTGGTTTTGTTCTGATTGGATATTATGTGGCTCCATTACATAACAATCAGGTCAGTCTTCACTTTGCCAGCAGGGTTAATATAACAAGGATTTAGGAGTGGAATGTTTTATCAGACCACAGCCAAAAAGTTCTGCTCGTGTGTTTTGCACCACATCATAACCACACACACACATGAATATATATATATATATATATATATATATATATA
>NC_068990.1:67608031-67609768 GCF_001194135.2 Octopus bimaculoides
ATATATATATATATATATATATATATACATACATGAATATTCATCTTAGGTCCTGGTAGGATATAAAGGTAGGGTATTTCCAGAGAAGCACTCAACCCAAGTTCTGGGCTATCAACACTGTCAGATTCTTCAAGTGTAGAAAATCCTGGTTTCACAAGTCACACTGTTGTGTGGATGTGGTGCAGAGTAAATTATAATTCAGATGATAAGAAGACAAAAAAATCCTTAATGTTAATGATTTTGTTTGAATTTATGCAAAAATTCGAAGTGAAAATTGACATAATGCTTGTGGTTTCAGACATCAGAGTGGCACTTATCAGACTTGCATCAATGGTGCATCCCTGTCTTATTACCATTTGGAGTGTACACACACTCAAACACACACACACATGTGCACATGCACGCACACACATGACAAGGGATTACATAATTATGTATTAAATATAATCAGGTCTTGTGCAAAAATTAATGCAATATATGACAACACTAAATACATTGTTTTTGTTTTGTATACCATCGTTTCACAGGTTTGATGTTGGATACAATGAAATATAGAAGACAATAAAATAAATCAAAGCATAATACATGTAAAACAAAAATATGTAGAACATAATAAAGAGAAGCAAGCTGTTTATTAATTGGACAAAATAATAAAATAATCAAATCTGGAAATGAAAACAATTTGACATAGAAAAGCTATAAGAAAAAATTTAATATGGAAAGCCAAACAAAATGCACTATATTTTGTGAACTACTAAAAGTGAATTTTCATATATATACATATACATATATAAATGTTAGATCAATTTTATATTCTGGAAACTGTCACTCAGAGTTTCATATCATTCTTAAATCATTGACCATTTGTATGTTTGCAGATCACTAGCTGGACATGAAACCCAACACAAGACAGCTTCTTTTTAATATTTATCTGTTTGTTGTATCAGTAATTACTGAATACAGAGAAAAAGCAAAATTTTACACATGGAATTAACATTTTTAGTGATCAAAACATTACATTATGTATATGTATATATGAGTACATGCATATTATATATATATATATATATATATGCATGTATTATCATTGCAAGAAACTGTGTTGTTCAGAAAACTTGTTACTTACGAGTACATGTCATATTAGGACCAACCCACACATCACCTCCGACACACCATGCTCGGAGCACACTTTCCTTTCTAGCCGTGAAACCTTCGTTACATCGATACTCAAGCATGTGACCAACAGAGTATTTCTTCTGGGTCTCAGGCCCATCATGTACAGCATTATGCACTTTCGGAGGATCTTGACACTCGTTCTTTTCTGCAATATTGTATATAAGTTCAACTTTTATAGTAAAATATCATTGGTCTCTTTGACTTTCTTTTTAATTATTCTGAGTTTAACTGTCACCAACAAACATCATGATACCCTCCGATTTCAGAGGTCAGGAAAGAAAAGCAAATGTTTACTGTTTATTGTATTTTCCTTTTGCTATTTCTATAACTGTATAGAGTTTCAAAATAGTTGTGGCATTAATTTTGCTGTAAGCTAAACATAAGTTGATT
This sequence comes from Octopus bimaculoides, assembly GCF_001194135.2. Lineage (NCBI taxonomy): Eukaryota > Metazoa > Mollusca > Cephalopoda > Octopoda > Octopodidae > Octopus > Octopus bimaculoides. Next base: position 67,609,598 of record NC_068990.1, read on the forward strand.
GCTATTTAAGTGTTCTATCTATCTGCCTGCCTATCAGTATATGTACATAGAGTTGTGTGTATATATATATATATATATATATATGTATGTATGTATATATATATATACACATCTCTCTCTGTGTCTATCTATCTGTCTACCTATCCATCTATCTATCTATCTATATATATA
>NC_068990.1:67609994-67612822 GCF_001194135.2 Octopus bimaculoides
ATATATATATATATATATATATATATATATATATATATATATATATATATATAATGCATGTACATATATACATATTGTGTATATATATGTGTATGTATTGTGTATTTGTGTACGGTGGATTCATACATATGTAACAACAAATATTTCTTAGGGAATTAGAAAGAACAGAGAAATGGTTCAAACACCAATCTCTTGATATAATCAAATCACCAAATACTTTGGGATTTTAACATCTAGCCTTGTGCCATTATCGCAAAGGAACATCAGGATAGATAATAAATATTTGATACTGCAATAGCTGAATTTACTAGAACTGTGATCAAAGAACAGGATGTGTTATACATCAAGATCTTAAGTAACATGGTGCAAATATCTAGTGAGACTGAATATACATAGAGATACATATGGTTTCTAGTAACCAGGAGAAACGTCTAGCTTAAATATTATTCAGAATTAGAAGCGAATGGCCCCATAAAAGTATTCCATTGGGAATAGCTAGAATGTAAAGACTTTTATTTATCTATTGCGAGCTGCAATTTCTTCTAATAACAGCACACTCAAACAAAAGATCTTAACAACGCTAAGACTAAGAAATGATAGTAATAATAGTAATAATACTAATAATAGTAATAATAGCTAATAATAATAACAATAACAATAATAATAATAATAATAATAATAATAATAATAATAATAATAATAATAATAATAATCCTTTCTACTAAAGGCACAAGGCCTGAAATTTATGTGGGGAGGATAGTTGATTATACTGATCCTAGTACTTAATTGGTACTTAATTTATCAACCCTGAAAGGATGAAATGTAAAATTGACCTTGGCAGAATTTGAACTCAGATTGCAAAGATGGACGAAATGCTGCTAAGCATTTTGTCCAGCATGCTATCAATTCTGCCAGCACACTGCTCCAATAATGATAATAATAATAATAATAATAATAATAATAATAATAATAATCTTTTCTATTGTAACCAAAGGGATGAAATTCTGGAGGAAGGGATTTGTTGATTAGATGAACCCTAGTGCTCACCTGCCACTTTTCTCATTAACCCTGAAAGGATGAAGGGGAAAGTCGACCTTGGTATAATTTGAACTCTGACAAACAAAACACCACTAAATATTTTGCCTGAAACGCTAACGATTCTGTTAGCTCACCACCTTAATAATGATAATAATGATATTGATTTCTGATTTAGGTGCAGCACCATCAGTTTATAAGGTGGGAGGTGGAGTGTCAATTACATTTACCCCAGTGATTGACTGATACTTTATTTTATTGACCTGGAAAGGATGAAAGGTAAAGTTGATCTCGGTGGGATTTGAAGTCAAAATATAAAGAGCTGGAAGAAATTCCACTAAGCATCTATAGAGATTCTGCCACTTGTGAATAGTAATTATAAAAAATTTCATTATGTTTCTGCTGCACATTTTATAATCTTCCAAGTAGTGGAATGTTAAGGGATATGATGGAATTAGAATTAATGACTTCCCAAATTTATATAAAACAAGTTTTAAGTTTAAGTTTAACTCTTCACCATCATCCTACTAGAAGAAAATGCTTGATTAGAAGCATTATAATGTTTAGATATCTGACTTTCAATGCAGATTATTAATTCCCATAACTGGCTTGCTTATTTATTCTATTGACAGTACAATAGAATAAATATTAGCAATATATTTTGATTTGAGTCATGCCTCTGTCTCATACCACACCACTTCTCACTATCTATAAAAAATATCTCAATAATAAATCCATGTTATTGTTCCTTACATGTAAGAATACTGAACCTTTTAAGAGAAGGTAAAGAAAAGTTGTAGCAATCATGCCTTTGCTTAAAAGCCTTTTGTGAATGATGCGAAATTGTTTAAAATAGAAATTGCAAATACATTACTGATTTAATTTTCTGAGAACATACCACACACTGCATTAAGTGTAACAACAATATAATAATTGCTTCAATTGTTATAAAACAGTTATGTTTATCTAAAATTTGTTTAGGATGTACTGGGCGTCTGTCTGCTGAGGTGTTTGTACTTGTCTCACTATGTATATATGTATCCTATGTTTGCCTGTATGTATTGTGTTAAATGCAATGTAATTAGCATAAATCTATGCTGTTTATAATTCTGTAATGTAAGGTTGAACATATGGATATAAGTGCACTCACTTTATTGTATAACAAATTCATGCATTTACACATCTATGCATGTCTGTATGAATGTGTGCATGTATGTCTGTGTGTGTGTGTGTGTGTGTGTGTGACTGTGTTTGCATTTTCATCTGATAATCCCACATTATTACCTTTGTGTTTGTGTGCCTGTCAGCAGGCTTTTAACAAATTTATGGAATATTTTATTTTACAGATTTATGTAGATATTTTACTGTATGATAAGTGGTGTGCGCATTTCTATATCTGTATAATTGTGTGCACATGCACTTTCATGTGTGTGTGTGCGTGTGTGTGTGTGTGTGTTTCAGTATGAATGTCTGTGTAAGTGTGTGTGAGCGCGTGTGTGTATTACTTGCTGTGATATGTTGTGTGTATATAATTGTAAAATTATCTATTTCTAAGATAAGGTGTGAGCTTTAAAGAGTTTGAGAGTCTATTATATGAATGTTAATGAGTTTGTGTATTAGTGTGCTTGCGTGTATGCGTGTGCATATGAGTGTTTTTGTGTAAGTGTTAATGCTAAAGGGGGTTTAAATGCTTACTGAGATGTGTTGAAGTGAGTTTTAATAGGTGTACAATATGTATGCATGTGATAATTCATTTTATGCCTGTGTTTCCCATCGTTGTACAATCGTGTATG
>NC_068990.1:67613667-67618856 GCF_001194135.2 Octopus bimaculoides
ATATATATATATATATATATATATATATATATACATATATATATAGAACAGATATACAAACTTCATTGTACCAATTCTATTTTGACAGCTTAAAATATTAATAATGATAATCAGATTCTTTTTATCTCTCAATCCAACCCTCCTATGTTTCCTTCATATGGTCTACTTTAAGCTGCTATTCTGCAGGAAGTGTGTGTGTGTGTGTGTGTGTGTGTGTGTGTGTGGTCGTGTGTATAGGTGAGGAGGTATTATTTAGAGTTTATAATTACAGAAAATTACGATGTAGAAATACAATTTAAAAAAAAAAGATCCCAAAATTAATTTTAAAAAAACAAACACTATAGAAATATATTAACTGTTAAATCTTTGGGTGTTTTCTTCTGTTTTGATTTCTTTTTCTTGTAGCTTATGATAAAATTTCCAATTTTGATTCTAATCACTACTACTACCACCACAACCACCACCACCACCACTATTACTTGTAGTAATTGTAGCAGTAGTATAACTACTGTTGTTGTTGTTGACCATTATTAACCTTCATATAAATATTCTTGGTTATAATTCATTTTCCACCAGAAACATCTGCCATATCTAGAGAAGTGATGCTATCACAATTTGAGGTTCTTCAGATGTTTTAGTTAAGGAATTATGTGTCAGTTCTATATATTCTAATGCTGAAACTCCAGAATAAATGTTGAACTTGAAACCAATGGAAGCTATACTTTCTAGTCCTAAAACCCTCAATAAATATAAAGCTTTTGCTGATCCAATTGTATGTTGACAGAAAGCTAGAGAAGATCTTTTTTCAAGAGTTCATATGGTGGGATCAAACTTGGGACCTTGTGCTTGTAATGCAAAGTTCATAACTGTTTGGCCAAGCTGCTCCTTGAACATACGTATATATATATGTATGTATATATATAATTATTATTTTTATTCATATTCTTTCTATTTGTCTTTCTTCTCCTGAGTCATCTATGTCACATCTGAACCTTTTCCCACTGCTGAAAGATGCAACATTTTTCTGAACACACATTCTGTTCCAAGTATTGCTGCCAACCGTGGACTTCCTATAAAGTTTGGTATTTTCAGCTTTGCATGAGAGTATATTGTCTTTTTTTTTTCAGATGGCCTCAAGCACACTGATCGCAATAGGCAACACGCTCACTTTTGAGTCTCTATGAATGCGTTTCACTTCTGATGCTAAGGTTTTGGTACTTCTTGACTTTCTAATTCCCTATCTTCACAATAGACTGGTTTGCAGGTATAGCTACATCAATGAAGGTTCATTCTTTGGATTCCTTCCATAACAGAGTGATATCAGTTACATTGCAGCTTTTCATCTGTGTAGATTGGTATATATCATGTGAATTTCACCTGATCATTCTCTGCTACTGGCAAAGGCTGGTTCTCATACCACTTATTGGAACATTCTAGCCTATACCTTTTGCACAACTCCCAGTATATTTGCACAGCTACTTTGTTATGGCCTTTTTTTAGTACTCCTTTCGGCTCAGTTTTGAGCATCCACTAATCATGTCTAACCATCTCAGATCATTTTTCACATAATCTACACAAAAGTGATACTGCTGTTTTACCAATGCCACACTTGATTACATTGCTTCATAAAGCTTGTTCCTGAGCAGCAACAATCAATTCTTCTGTCTCCTTTAAAACTCCATGTTTTCACTGTCTCCAGGATAAGCCAACTTCATCCAGTATTTGCTGGAAAAACTCTCCAAGTAGGACTTTCTCTTTGCAGTCGATGATCTTTTTTCTATTAGTCCTCATTTTCTATGCCTTGAGGGTCTGACTATTGTCACGGATCAACTCCTCACTCAGTAAAGCCTATAACATTCTTTCATCACTGCCTCACAGATAGGCATGCAAAGTCTTGATCTCCTTCATAACACTATCCTTTATTCCAACCAATCCTCTTCCACTGTCCTTCCTAAGTAAATAAAGCCTCACTACATTACTTCTAGTACAAAGGCACCCAAGCATAATCATTATCATCCCAGTTTTTCTGTTCATACTGACCGGTTCCTACTTTGTCCATTCTATAATTCCTATGTAGTAGAATAAAACAGTATGTTCACTTCTCTTATACACTCATCATCTGGAAGTTATATTTCACTGCTGTCTACTTTTCCTCCTCTCCTCAGTTCAATAAAAGTGCATTTATCTTGACCAAATGCCATTTGGATGTCATGTGAGAAAATTTGCACAGCTTGAATAAGGGAATGCAGTTGTTTAATTCACAACTAAATATAAGAGCTTTCATTTTCTATTATCACTTTACTCTTAAGCAGAAGAGGTATAAAACTCAGAGTTGCAATTCGTGAAATTCCACCTTGAAATATTCTAATTGCATTGACAACTTTTAAATTGCTAACTGAAGATTATTTTCGTTGGCATCATCAACATTATTTTTATTATTATTATTATTATTATTGTTGTTGTTGTTATTGTTGTAGCAGCAACATGAGAGCATTGCAAAAAATTCCATGCCGTATTTCTTTAGGCACTGTGTTCAAATCCACTTTAGGTCAAATTTTCCTTTCATCCCTCTGGAGTTGGTAAAATAAAGTATTAACTAAGTACTGAGGTCAATTTAATAGACTAACCCCTCCCTTCAAAGCTGCTATGTAAGTATAAATATAATCATTATTATAATTTTTGTTGCTGTTGTTGTTGGAGTTGCTGAAAATGGTAAAATAACTGAAGCATTAGAAGGTAAAACCTAAATGCTAAACTACTTAATTTTGTCAGAAAAATTGCAATCCTGGATGCATTTTCAGCCATATTACTTAAAGTCCCTTAATGTCAGCTTTTTAACCTTCAGGACTCATTAAGTTTTTTGATACCTGCCCATCTGAGAATTCACTTAGTTCTTTGATACAAACTTTCTCTTTTAAAAATGATTTAAATTAAAGCCTTCCATCAAAATTTCATGTTAAATGATGTTCAAAACACCAGCTTAATTAGGACAAGGTTATTTTAATAAATTATTCAGGACTTACAAAACTAATTGAAACAAAAAGCAATGTATTTCAACAAGAATGTTGTAACAATAAGTTTACAATAATACCAGTCATATTTTGAGGTCAATTTAATCTTCCATTTAAAGGTGCTTTTATTGTTAATATTATTGAGATGGCAGAATTGTAGCATTTTATCTGTCCTTATGTTCTGAGTTCAAATTCCAGTGAGGTCAACTTTGCTTTCGTCCTTTTGGGATAGATAAAATAAGTACCAGTTGAGCACTGGGGTCAACACAATCAGATTACTCCCTTCCTTGAAATTGCTGGCCCTGTGCCAAAATTTCAAACCATTATTATTATTATTATTATTATTGTTGTTGTTGTTGCTGCTGTAAGAAAATCTGACAAAATACCATAAGATATTTTCTTTGGATTGTTTTGAGTTGAATTCCACAAGACGTTAGCTGACATTGCCTTTCAAGTACAGGAGTCAATGGTCAGAACTAACTTTCACCTCTCAAAACAGCTGCCTTTATATAAATCAGAAATAACTGTTATAGGTCACAAGATTGGTAGGATGTTGGACAAAATGTTTGTTCCAAAAACTGAGTTCAAATCCTACCACAGATAATTTTGCCTTTCATCTTTCGGGGGTTTTAAAAAATAAAGTACCTAACAAGTACTGAGGCTAATGTAGTCAACTAACTCCTTTTCTCTAGAACTAATGGCCTTGTGCCAAAATTTGAGGCAATTACTATTATTATTATTATTATTATTATTGAGTGAGAGAGAAGTGCATGCCACCAAAGTGACACTGGGGTACAATTATACGAAGCCCAATATACCCATCATGACTACCCATCTAATAAGGGTACACCAGGTACATGCATCACAATCACATGTGTGCGACATGGTGATCTTATAGCAAGATAAACACCTCATGGCCTTGCAGGTGGGGCCCAGTTAGAATTTTCTTCAGGTTGAGTAGCCCATCCCGCTCAAAAATTCCCTGGATAAGGTTTGTTTAAGGATGATGAATGAAACACCCATGTTTCCATGGGTGAATTATTCAAACTCCAAAGAATTCCTCTCGACACATGGCTATGAAGCTCCCCCACTACTTCTGCTCATGATCAGAGATGCACATATCGTCAGCCATCAAGGAACATGCTCAACTGGTTAAGGTCAAGCAACTGACAAGCAAATCTGTGGTACTGAGCAATATATTTGCTGTAGCCCTATCTTTTACACCTTCTTCTTCTTCTTACCACCACCACCACCACCATTATTATTATTATTATTATTATAAGGTGGTGAGCTGGCAGAATTGTTAACATGTCAGACAAAATGCTTACCAGCATTTCATTCATGTTTACATTCTGAGTTCAAATTCCACCAAGATTAACTTTGCACTTCATCCTTGTGGGCTTCATAAAATAAGTATCTGTTAAGTACTGGGGCTGTGTATCTGATTTTCCCCTCCTCACAAAAAAATTGCTAGCCATGAACCAAACTTTGAAACCATTATTATTGCTATCATAATTATTATCATTATTATTATTATTATCATTATTATTATTATCATCATTATTATCATTATCATCATCAACATCATCATTATCATTATTATTATTATTATTATTATTATTATTATTATTATTAATAACCTAAGCATTATTTAAAAAAGCAACATTATTATTATTTTCTTTATTATCATTGTTATCCTTTGTCGGGCATCGCTACAGAGAAATGAATGAATAATAATTCATATTATTATCATTGTCAATATCATTTGGAAATAAACATTCACTTTTCTTTCTTTGCCTCTTTCTTTTTTCTCTTTTTTTTTTGTTACTTTTTTTCTTTTTCTCGTTGCTATTGTATTGAACGTTACTCAATCACAACGAATTTGCGTCAGATATTCTCAACTATTCAATTGACTCAGAAAATGCATTTTATTTCGAACAGGGTCTGACAAAAGAACAATGTTGAAAAGAGCAAGATAATTAGAGAGTATTACCAAAAAGAGTACCAGCCATTGTTTTTACACATGTATGTGGATTTATTTTTTTAAAAAATTTTTTAATCTTCTTTTTCTTTTTTCCATTATATCAGTTTACTTTCTCGAAATACACAAATGCAACAATCATTATATCACTATACTAAATGTATATTCAACAACATTATGTACATATATGTGTGTGC
>NC_068990.1:67618963-67621550 GCF_001194135.2 Octopus bimaculoides
ATATATATATATATATATATATATATATATATAAGTCTATTACACACGCATAGAGATACTGAAATGAAATATGATATAGAAACATGTAAACAACAGAAGGTGTATGTGTATGTGAACATACATACATAAATAAATACATACTCACACATTTGAAAAGGTTATAAAATAGGCACATATATATACTGTAGTAATATTTTATAAACATGTTTATGTCTATAGATATACAAGCTCACGCACACACATACATACATATATATATACATATACACACATACATACATAAATCCACACACACACACACACACATATATGTATATACACAGACAAACACACATATAACTCAGAGAGGATGAATGAGAAAGAACATTTATACTGTAATATGTACAAGCACATTTACTTTCATGCATGGCCTAAGTTTACTCAGTATTAATAAGGCAACACAAGAGATATAATTACTGGTGGTTAATGACAGTAACTTAACAAGCAATAAAAACAAATCTCTTTGTGTTAAGTACAGTTTTGTATTGGTAACCACAACAAAACTGGCAGCAATACTGCAAAGAGCTGTAATGACAGTAACTGTATAGTAACTGATAGTAATTTCGTAAATGATGAAGATCAGCAATTATGATATTCTACTGACACAGACCACCACTAGTTCCCTCTGAATTTTTCTTTTTATTTGTTAATTACATAAAACCATGATTATGATCAGAGGGACAAGAGGAGCAGCAATAACAGCAGTAAAAAAATTAATAAATAAATAGAATTGTTTGTGACCAAGTACAAAGATATTTTCATTGGAAATGCAGCATATAACACTTAAAGGAATAAAATAAATCTATTGCTACTCTTTATTTCATTAACCTCTTTAACGATGAAAAGGTAGGATGCTCCCACAACATAAAGGATGCGAACTCACAATGCTAAAATATCAAATTAACTGAAGTAAATGGTATTTTATTTGTCGATGGTCAATCTCAAACAGGACTCTCAAAACAATTCTTAATTTAGCAGAAAGTTTAAAACATGTTATGTATCGAGAAGTGAGAAGAAAAGCTTTGTTAGGTTCATACAATATGTTATTAATTCTTTGATAATATGGAGCATACCATGACTCCCCAATACATACCAGTATCTACTTTGAGTTATTTCACTGGGGTCATTTTTGTTTTAATATATGCAAATTTTTGAGGGCATTAATGTGCCCTGCTATTTGCGTATGTTTCTATATCCCTCAGCTATAACAGATAGGTTTGGAATTTCTCAAGGCCAAATTTCTGTGGCTAGAAACCCTCCCTATTGCCAAACATCAACTGTTGCCAAGTAAGGTAATATTTTCACATGGCCAGACATGTTTTTCACAGAAAACTGGAAACAACCTTGCTTGTATGACAATGATGCCTATTCACAACTGTCATGTGATGTCAAAACAAAGGAAAATACACCTAAAACACACATACACATGCACATCATATATACATACAAACAAAAAAACAAACAGACAAACATAGATACATGACAGGCTTATTTTTGGTTTTCGTCTATGAAATGCACTTACAAGGCTTTGGTCAACTGAGAACTATCTTTTGAAGACTACTACCCAGGGTGTTATGTAGTGGAACTGAACTTGAGACCATGATTAAGAAGCTGTGCATGTGTGCTTTTGTACATAAATATTCAGTGAATGAAATTTAACACTGTTTTGTACTTCTTCAAAGATCCCTACCTGGCAATATGCCCAGAGCCATAATATTTAAAGCTTTTCTTTTGGCATAGTCATCAGAATAAATAAGTCTAGCTCTGGTAACATCTCTATTTTCATCCGTCTTCAAATATAACCTAACATTCTTTCTCTCTCAACAGCGACCATTTTAAAGCCATTGAGAATCTTTGCCAACATACAACTTTGAAGACTGCTGTAGAAACTGTCCTCCGTAAACTCACAAATGGATATCTGACAGATATAATGTTGACATAAAACATACTTTGCATCTATTTTCAGGAATCAAACCGAAATTTGGTTCTGTCAAAACTTTATGGCTTGATCATAAGTGTTCTCTCGTTCTCACCACCATATACACTTGCATTATTAGGTAGGCATAGCCAAATCAGCTTTTGAATGAACTATGGCATGGATTGGACAGATGGAAAAGCTGTGCATTGTTATTCTAACTGTAGTCATCCTGTCTATATTTTAGATATGCTGTCCTAAGATTTAGCACTTCATACACATTGAAGCCATTTTGAAAGACACATGGGAGGTCAATCTGTCTGTATTTGTGCAGGTTGAACATTTCTAAATTAATTTATCTTTATAGTGCTCTATGCTGTAACATGAAATTAGATGAAGAAAAGGAAATGACATGTAGAGGAGTAGTTGATGACTTCTGTATCTTGATTGCTACCGATATACAGATGTTGAGGTGTATATTTACATAAGTTCATATTTATATTTATTTCAACATCATTTAACAACTATATAACTATATTTTCATATTTACAAATGCACATAAAGACACAGAAATATATTTTTACAAAATATGTGCATGTGTGTGTATATATATATATATATATATATATATAT
>NC_068990.1:67622107-67623323 GCF_001194135.2 Octopus bimaculoides
GGCTTTTATGGCTGGAAGCCTTTTTATATGTCATCAACACCAATACACACACACACACACACACACACACACATATGCGTGTTCACACACATGCATGTTCACACACATGCATGTGCATACACATACACCCATTTATCTAATGACTTTGTGATTCATACTGATTCACACTGACAGACTTCTGTGCAATCTGGAAGCCCCTGTTCCTCTGGTTCTCTCACCTGCATCACAGAGTATACTGACAGACAGAAAAAGATAGAACAAGTATATACAATGCACATTTCAACTCTGGAGTTTTGCCAGTAAATGTATGCTTTCTTTAACAATCCATGAACACTTTGCTTATGTACCTGTTGATATACACTTGTTAATGCAACTCTAAGCAGAGTTAAAATGTGCAGCACATGCAGTTGTTACTTCTTTTCTTGTCTATGAACATATTGTGTACATAGACATAATGTTCACATTTGTTGTCATATACAGTGTTGGTTAAAAATGTATAGATATCTGGTGATGTTGTCAGTACTCCTGCCAACAATTTGTCAGCTGGTTTAGAACATTTGAAGATATGGAAAAAATCCTTGCTTGACAAACAGGTAGGGGTAAATGACAGGAAAGCTATCAGGCATGTACAAATATACATGTGTGTGTGTATGCATATATATATATATATATGTGTGTGTGTGTGTGTGTGTGTGTGTGTGTGTGTGTGTGTGTGTGTGTGTGTATGTATATATATAATCTTTTATTTATAATGATATTAGCAGATAATTGTCATTTGAAGTTCTGAGTGTGTATATAAATATGTGTCCTCATTCATACATCTAAATATTTATAAATTCAACACAGGAATGTAAATAAAGTTTATTTACATCTTCCTCTTTCAACAGATACATTTCTATAAAATTTAATACACCTCCATTGTTTGTTTGGCTATACAGACATACACATTCATACATGCACACATACTTATATACATAAAATACACACACACACATATACATACATATGGACATATATATATACATCTGTATGTATGTATGTATGTATGTGTGTATGTGTGTGTGAGGGGGGGTATGTTTTCTTTATCTTGCCAATATATTCTGAAACAAAATGTAGACAAGAACCAGGCAACTGGAAATATGAAACAGTTCATAAAAATCACTTCAAATTGTCTCTAGTAGCTTCTCTCATGTAGCAAAATGTTTGCTGTTGGTAA
>NC_068990.1:67623456-67624785 GCF_001194135.2 Octopus bimaculoides
GTCTTCGTTGCTTTCTTTTGTCATCATCATCATCGTTGCCATCACCATCACCATCACCATCATAATCATCATCATCTTTGTTATAATCTTCTTATAAACTGTGTTTTGCTACTGCTGCTGTTCATTATCTTTTTTCTTTGTCTTTAGTTTTATATCCTTATTTCATTTCATTTCTTTTTTTTTTTCTAAATTTATAAAAAAAAAAAATATTTATCATGTTTATGACTCCTCTTCCTGCTACTCCAATTCTCTTCATATCCTTCATTTTCTCTCTTTTTATAACACTTCATCATGACCATCATCATAGCTATTGTTCATGTTGACTAGGACAGATAGACAATACAAATATTGACTGGATACTACACAGACTGTTTGTGGCTGACTAGATAATGTGGACAAGTTGGCTTAGAAATAGGGAGAGAGTCAACAACTCTTATAGTTCTGATTGCAAATCTCATTGAAGCTGACTGCTTTATCAGAATTTAGAAAATAAACACCAATGACAGGGGGAAATCAATTGCTTTTCACTACACACCACACTCTAATAAAACCCAAAATGAGTTATTATTATTATCATCGTCTGTATTATTATTATTATCATCATCCTCATCATCATCATCAAAGTGGTGAGCTGGCAGGAATCATTAGCACACCGGGCAAAATGTTTAGTGATATTCCATTCATCTTCACGTCCTGAGCTCTAATCCTACTGAGGTCGGTTTATCTTTTCAGGGTCAATGACATCAGTACAAGTTATGCACTGGGGTCAACGTAATCAACTAGCCCCCTTCCAAAAGATTGCAGGTCTTGTGCCTATAGTAGAAAGGATCATCATCATCAACATCATCAATGTTTAGTGATATTCTGTTCATCTTTACATTCTGAGGTCTAATTCTGCTGAGGTCAATTTTGCATTTCGAGGTCAATAAAATAAGTATCAGTTTGGCACTGGGGTTGATGTAATCAATTTATCCCCTCCCCTGAAACTGCTGGCCTTGAGTCAAAACTTGAAATCATTATCATCCTTTTTATTATTATTATTATTATTATTATTATTTTCTTTTATTGTTGTTATTGTTGTTGTTCTTAATATTCTTATTGCCAGACAATAGCTGAGGAGATAGTTGAGAAGGCTAAACTAAATCTTTTATAGAATTTGGTTTTTTCTCTATCAGGTCTGAGACTCTTGCAGAGTTGAGAAAATGCGAATTGTTAACCTTTTTTTTTTTAAATTTTCATTTTGTTTTTCCTGTCTTCAGTCAGTGGCCAACATTCATTCTGGGTCATCACTTATCATGATTTTTCACCAATCATATCAACCCCAACACT
>NC_068990.1:67625151-67635903 GCF_001194135.2 Octopus bimaculoides
AACGTTGCCTGGTGTGAACACAATTCCAATGACGTAATTTATGGACACACTCTACCCATCTCTATTATTGTTGCTCAATGCATGGTTGGCCACTACTATCTTGTTGACCAGCATGTCGTATCAAATTGTCTTTACGTCTATGTGTTTAATTATCTCAGAGAGGTTTGATTGATGAGCTGAATACATAAAATAGATATTTGGTTGTTGATTAAGAGCTTGTATATATATATATATATATTTAGGATGTCCTTTTGTGGTGCTCTCTTTTTCTTTTAAATCTTTTACGAAATATCCCTTAAACAGTAAGGAAATCAACAGTATCATGATGACTATGATGATGATGATGTTGATGAAGGTATTGGTGACAGGCTGTGGAGGTGTTGATGATGATGATGGGAACATAGTGTTGGAGGTGGTGATATTGATGATTATGAAGACTATGATGATGAAAATGGCAATTACAATGATGGCAGTGGTGTTTATGAAGAGTTTGATTGATGATGATGGCAACAACAGGGATGGTGATGGTGGTGGCTGAAGTGGTGGAAGTAGGGGTGGTGGTGATAGCACTAGTGGCTGTAGAGGAGCTGTTGATGGTGATGATGATGACCCAGAAGTACACTGAGGTTGTGACAGAAGAAAGGAGAGAGGGGGGATACACTGGTAGTCAGCTGGTCCTTAATTTGAACTAAGTAGGAAGACTAAGCAAAATAGTGAAATCAAGTTCTTGGCTCAAGGACACAAAACACTATCTGGTCCAGGAATCAAACTCATGACCTTATGGTAATGAGCCAAACATCCTAATCACTATGCCACATATCTTCCAATACCCCTCATTGCGGAAGAAGATTGGGTACATCTTCTCCAAAGAGTAGTCAATAAATCCTTGTAATACAGACGACAAAAACATTCAGTAAATTACTTCAAAACATGGCATAAATCACATTGAAACAATGGTGGACTCTTGATCGGAAGATTATGGTTTCAATTTCTAGACCAAGCAACGTGTTGTCTTCTTGAGCAAAATACTTCATTTCATGTTGCTCCAGCTGGCAAAATGAGTAATCTTGTGACAGACCAGAATCCTATCCAGGTGGGGTATATATATATGCCATGAAACCAGGAAACTGATCCTTTACCTTTAATGAAACAATGGAGTTGTTTAACCCATATCAATGTCAGGACTGATGCAAAATTGATATTAAACTCATGTTCAATGCCAACTCCACCCTTAATGAGCATATACACCCCTTCCTCCTATTTGGGCTCTTTTACTGTTCACTTTCCTGTGGTTTTATAGCTGTTTTTTTCACCTGGCTTATGACTGTTTTCTCTCCCCTCTTTTGATATTTCTGGATGAGCTGTAGAGCACAGGAGTATTGTATACAACAAGCTCATTATCATTATCATTATTCATCATCATCATCATCGTCGTTTTAACGTCCGCTTTCCACGCTAGCATGGGTTGGACGATTTTACTGAGGACTGGTGGACCAGGTGGCTACACCAGGCTCCAATCTAATTTGGCAGAGTTTCTACAGCTGGATGCCCTTCCTAACGCCAACCACTCCGAGAGTGTAGTGGGTGCTTTTACGTGTCACTGGCATGAAGGTCAGTCAGGCAGTACTGGCAATGGCCATGCTCGAAATGGTGTATTTTACGTGCCACCTGCACAGGAGCCAGTCCAGTGGTGCTGGTAACGATCTCGCTCGAATGTCTTTTCATGTTCCACTGGCATAAGTGCCAGGAAGGCGACATTATTATTATTATTATTATTATTATTATTATTATTATTATTATTATCAAGGCAGCATGCTGGTAGAATTGTTAGTTCACCAAGAGTATTGCTTAGCAGCATTTCATCTGCTTAAACATTCTGAGTTTTAATTCTGCCATAGTAAACATTGCCTTTCATTCTTTCATGGTTAATAAAAGGAGTACCAGGTGGGGTGTCAATGTATCCCACAAAACTGCTGGACTTGTACCCAAAATTTGAAATAATCATCATCATCATCATTATTATCATTATGAAAAGCACCATCACCACTACCATCATCAATATCATCATCTTCATCACCACCATCACTATCATGATCATTATCAGCATCATCACCATCACTACCACTATATTTTAGCACAATTGTTTTAATAACTTTCTCATCATCATCATCTTCATTATTATTATTATTATTATTATTATTATTATTATTATTATTATTATTATTCTTTCATCTCAGCCACCAGCTTTCTCATTAACAATAACTCTATCATTGTTACCTCTTATTATAATCACCAACATAATTATTGTGAAGCAGCCACCATACACAAACGAGGAACAATAACTGCTCATATTTGTCTACATATGAAAATCTTTATGCTCACACATATACACATGCTAAAAAATAATAATTACAGTAGATTTTACACCAACATTTCTGAAATTGCAAATGCCTGAAGCTAGCATGTGTGTGCGTGTGCGTGTGTGTGTGTGTGTGTGTGTGTGTGTGTGTGTGTGTGTGTGTGTGTGTGTGTGTGTGTGCGCGTGTGTTGTTATTGACAGAATTTTTATCTCTTCTACAGTAGGGTGACCTTGTATTTACTTTTCTATATATTGCTGCACTCCCTCCACACACACACACACACACACACACACACAAACACACACAAACACACACAAACACACACACACACTTCAACACTCAGACACACTAAGCATACAATTTCGCATGATTACATTATGCCCTATTTTACCAAAATACTATGTCTATTTATGTATATATATTTTTTGTGTGTGTGTTTTACAATTCATTGATTTATGACACAAATGTACAGCTTTGGAATATTGGTAAATATTGCTGTTATAGAATGTGTCTATATGTTGACCCTCTTTGGTACAAACATTTTTTTCTTTTGCTTCATTAGAGAAAATGACTACATACATGTACATATTTATATGTAGGCATGTATATGCAGATAGATATATAGACTAATGAAGATAGAGTCTCAGTATATATATATATATATACATATATGTACGTATGTGTATATACATACATAGACATATAAGCATAATCACAATACCATCTTCCACATGAATCCAGGTACATACACATATACATGCATTTACATACAGTTGCAGATACCCATAGTTTTAAAAACTTGCTATGAATGCACACACACACACGTACTCACACACATTATGGACTCTCATCCTAGATGACATGATAGTTCCACAATTTCATGTTGAAAAACCTGCACAGATGATTTGTTTATATTAATAGTTATTAAATGTGTGCTATACATTAGCTCACTCCTTCCATCAAATCAACATTGCTTGTACAAGTGCAGAAGAGTGCCACAATGTCCAATATTGAAACTATTGCAGAGCAACGTAGGACAAAGTGTTTTGCTCAACAATACAATATACAGCCTGGTGGGGGAATCAAAACCACACTCTCATGATTGACCATGTGCACTCACCCCAAGCATACACGTATCTATAACACATATCTATAATGATACATATCTATGTATGTATCATTATCATCATCATTTAATACCCGTTTTCCATGCTGGTATGGATTAGATGGTTTGACTGGAGGTGGTAAGTTGGAGAGCTGCACCAGGCTCCAGTGTGTGGATTTGGTTTCTACAGCTCAATGCCTTTCCTAGTGCCAACCACTCTACAGAGTGTACTGAGTACCTTTTACATGTCACCAGCACAGATGCCATTAATGTGTCACTGACACTGGCCATGACTTCACTTTTGTTGTTTTCGTTTTTGATTGTGGAATAATTACTGTTGCAGTTATGAACTGGAGGTTTGAGAAGATGGCAGAGATGATAGTACTATTCATTTCATGGTAGAAGTGCTTTCTTTTCTCATCTGAGAACATGACTTCCCATCCTCTTAACTCTATCTTTGTATTTCCAGTTGATATATGCATTACATTTACTACAATACAAAAAATCCCCACAAAGAACCCATTGCTGATCATAATACTATCACCAACACCAACATCATCAGACCAATACCTCAGAACTACAATGCAATCAATCAATCAATCAATCAATCAATCTAATCAATAAGGCAACTAACTCTCCTCTTTGATCTATGAATTAAGAGCTACATGTTTTTAAATAAAACACAATACATGACTACTTGATCCTGGAGGAATGAAAGGCAAAGATGGCCTTAGTGGAATTAGTGAGAAGAAATATTCCAAAGTTCAAATGTTTCTGCTACTTCACTGCTTTTCTATATTGCACTATGTAGGCACAAGGCTTTGCACTATAGGGTACTACATAGACACAAGACCTGAAATTGGTGGTGGTGGTGGTGGGGGTTAGTCAATTAGATCAATGTCAATGCTCAACTGGTACTTATTTTACTGAATCCAAATGGGTGAAAGGTAAAGTTGATCACAGTGTAATTTGAATTCAGAATGTAAAGATGAATGAAATGCCACTAAGCGTTTTGTCTAAAATGCTAAATAATGTTGTCAACTTAAATATAAATAAAGTGGAAGTATACAGAAATAAACATTATTTTCCCTTTCACTGTTTTGTTTCATTTTGAAAAATAAAAATTTGAATTACATCATCTTTTATGGGGGCACCAAAATATTTTGAGCACTTAGGGCCTCAAAAGGCCTGAAATTTTAGAGGAGGGGGTTGATGATTACATCAACTCAAGCATTCAACTAATACTTATTTTATTGATCTCAGAAGGATGAAAGGCAAAGTCAATCTCAACAGAATTTGAACACGGAACATAAAGTCAGTAGAAATGTCACTAAGTATGTTGTCAAACATGCTAATGATTCTGTCAGCTCATCAAAACAATACAACTATTAGCACTGACTTCAATACTACAAGTAGCTTCATCGCTAAGGAACCCAAACCACTTGATGGCTTGGGCACTCTGGAGTAAACATTTAATCTGCTAATCATATTCTTCTACAAGTACTCTGTGATAACACAGAATTAATATTATACGTGGTTGAAATCAAACAACCTCAATACAACCAGTTCTACTTCCACTAAACCAAACAAATTGGAATTCTGTTAATAATCAATAGAATTCTCAAAATTAAAATATTTAATTCAATTTTCATAACAAAAATATATGTACAAAAAAAAAATGCAAAAATTTTATAAAATAAGATTCTAACAAAATCTTCATTGAAAATTTAACCCACTTTAAGTGAGGTAAGAAAAAATTCTCAAAGCATTTTTGCAAAATTCTTAATAACTAAAATTCCATGCTAGCATTTTACACTTATCAATTGTGTGGCAATTGGTGCATGTGCGTATGTGTGTGTGTTTGTGGGGGGGGGGTGTATGCCTGTTTTTGCATATGCATGGATATAGAGCTGTGCCTATATGTGTGTTTATGTACATGTGTATGCATACATACACACAAACACACACACACACCTATGTATGAATATATATGTACGTACGCAAATTTATGCATGTTTGCAAATAATATTTGTGCACACGCATACATATGTATGTAAATATCTGTAATTGTTTCTATTTATGTTTGTGCTTGTGTGTGTGTGAAAAAGTGTTAGCAAATTTACCAAGAGCACAATGTATTGTGTATATTTGCATATACACATGCATAACCATCTTTTCAATCTTCCTCTCAATCTCTCTCTCTCTCTCTATATATATATATGTGTGTGTGTGTGCGTGTGTGTGTGTGTGTGTGAGTGTGTGTGTGTGTTAAATGTACATGTATCTCTATCTCTCCCTACATAAATACATATATATACATACCGAGACACACATATATACATACATATACATGTATACGCACACATATACATATGTACATGCACAAATGAAACTATTACTGTATTCATCAACACACATACATGCACACATATACAAAAACACATGCAAATACATATACAAATACACAGACATACCCAGCCACAAGCATACACACATACACACACAGTGAAACACACATATACATATATACATACATTCATACACACACACACAGACACAAACACACACACATGTATATTGGTACTCTTGAGGAAGTGTTTTAATTTGTTGCAGCCTACAAATAGATGCAATCAAGACCTCATTTAACTTTCCATTCTAGAATAGCTGCAATAATGGAATTCATTGATCTATATGTAGATCTGTAAAAGGCATTGCATAGAAACAAAAAGAAAAAAAGAAAAACAAAGACAATAAGACAACAACAACAACACAGAATTTATGTTTGGGGTGGAATAAATTTCAGATTTATGAATGTCAAGTGAGAGAGATAAATAATAGGAAATAAGGAATATGAGGTAGTAAAGCATTAGGGAACTTAAGGTAAGAGAATAGGTTGCAATAATGTATAAGGATAGAAGGTAGGATGATATCATAGTAGTAGTATGTTTAAATAGGACAGGGAATAATAGAATGAAATAGGACAGGGAACAATAGAAGGAAATAATAGTACATATGAGTATGAGGTAGTGAAGAAGTAGCAGAGCTTATTGGGCAGAAGGGATGTTACAATAGAAAAGAGGGTAGAAGAGTATAGCAGGGTATATGAGGATATAGCACAGAAAATGCTGATGATGTTGATAGTGGTGATGGCATGAGAGTGATGATGATGATGATGATAATAATAATCCTTTCTACTAAAAGTACAAGGCATGAAATTTGTGGGACGGGGATAGTCGATGAGATTGACCCCAGTGTTTCACAGGTACTTAATTTATCAACCCCCAAAAGGATGAAAGGCAAAGTCGACCTCGGCAGAATTTGTACTCAGAATATAGTGGCAGACAAATGCCACTATAATGATAATAATAATGGACTGAAATTTTGGCACAAGTCCAGAAATTTGGGGGAAGAGGCTAAGTTATATTGACCCCAGTATTCAACTGGTACTTATATTATTGACACCGAAAGGATGAAGGGTAAAGTCGACCTCAGTGGAATTTGAACTTAGAATGTATAGATGGGTAAAATGCTAAACATTAAGCATTTTGTCCAACATGCTAATAATTCTGCTAGCTCACTGCCTTAATTATAATAATAATAATAATGCTTTCTATTATAGGCACAAGGCCTGAAATTCTGGAGGAGGGGAGTAGTTGACTACATCAAAGTGTTACTTTATTGACTTAATTTATTATATCAAACTGGTACTTAATTTATTGACTCTAAAAGGATGAAAGGCAAAGTCAACGTCAGCAGAGTTTAATAATAATAATAATAATAATAATAATAGAAACTTTCAGGATACAAAGACCTGGAAATAGAGGTAACTCGAATGTGGAATCTAAAAATAGAAACAATTCCTATCATAGTAGGTGCCTTAGGTATAATAAAAAAATATTCAGACAAATACATAACAAAAACACCAGGACTTACAAATATATATAACATACAGAAAATTGCACTACTGGGCACTGCACACATCCTACGCAAAACACTTTCAATACAGTAACCATAAGAGCATCACAGCAAACCACAGCACATACCCAAGGCACACAGAGCTGTGCTCGGTAGTGAAGTGAAAGCACGTTATAAAAATAAAACTACTGAATAATAACAATAATAATAATAATAATAATAATTTTTTACACTATAGGCACAAGGCCTGAAATTTGGGGGAGAGGATAAGTTGATTACATTGGCTCTAATACTCATCTGATACTTATTTTACCAAACCCAAAAGGATGAAAGACAAATTCCACCTTGGCCGAATTTGAACTCAGAACGTGAAGAGAGACAAAATACTGCTAAGCATTTCACTTGGCATGCTAACGATAGTAATAACGATGATAATAATAATCCTTTCTAATAAAGGAACAAGGCCTGGAATTTTTGGGGAAGAGGATGAGTGAATTAGATCGACCCTCAATGCTCAGCTGGTACTTATTTTATCGACCTTAAAAGAATGAAAGGTAAAGCCAACTCTGGCAGCATTTGAACTCAGAACATAACGATGAATGAAATGCCATTAGGCATTCTACCCAGCTAGCTTATGATTCTGCCAGCGCAAAAGAGACATTAGCTGAGATTACTCAGATAAGGATAAATAACATAGATGCTGTAGAGGAAGTCAACAGGTAGATGTCTTGAGCCATGTAGCTTGGAGTTCAATCCCACTGCAGAGCCAATGCTTGCTTATGTCATCTATTATAAACTGCAGGTTGACCAATACCTAGTGAATGAAATTTGGTCAACAGAAACTAGAATAAGTCCATCATATGTGTATGTATGTGGTCAAGAGATTTGCTTGTCAAACCTATGATTTTAGGTTCAGTCCAACTGCATGGCACCTTAAGTAAGTGTCTACTACTATAACACCAGGCAAATCAAAGCCCTGTGAGTAGATTTAGTGAACAGAAATTGAAAGAAGGCCATCAAATGTGTGTGTGTGTGTGTGTGTGTGTGTGTGTGTGTGTGTGTGTGTGTCAGATCATCATCATCATCATCATTTAATGTCCATTTTCCATGCTGGCAAGGGTCTAATGGCTTGGCCTGAGCTGGTAAGGCCAGGAGCTTCACCAGAATCCATTGTCTGATCTGACATGGTTTCTATTACTGGATGCCCTTCCTAATATCAACCACTCCAGTGTGCTGGGTGCTTTTTATGTGGCACCAGCACCAGTGCTTTTCACAAACACACACATGCACACATGTGTATATGTATGTTTGTGTGTGTGTGTGTCAGTGTGAGTATGTTTGTATCTCTTTACCTTGACTGCGTGTGTTAGCTGTAAACAAGGTTCACCATCATACAAACTGTGTCATTCACTTCTTAATTTCTGTTGTTGTAGATAATAGGATTGAATAAGGCAGTGAGCTGGCAGAATCATTTGCACACCAGGCAAAATGCATAGTGAGTTCAAATTCTGCATGGGTCGTCTTTGGCTTTCATCTTTTCAGGGCCATAAAATAAGTACCAGTTGAGTACTGAGGTCAATGTAATCACTCGCCTGAAATTTCTGGCCTTGTGCAAAAATTTGAAACCAGTAATAGGACTGAATGAAGGAGAGGAAAGAGAGGATGAATGTCAATAAGGAGAAGCCTTAGCATGAGGAATAATTACTGATATAGGAACAGGAGTAGCTGTGTGGTAAGTAGCTTGCTTACCAACCACATGGTCCCGGGTTCAGTCCCACTGTGTGGCATCTTGGGCAAGTGTCTTCTACTACAGCCTCGGGACAACCAAAGCCTTGTGAGTGGATTTGGTAAATGGAAACTGGAAGAAGCCCATCGTATATGTATATATAAATAAATATATATATATGTGTGTGTGTGTGTGTGTGTGTGTGTGTGTGTGTGTGTATGTTTGTGTGTCTGTTTGTCCCCCCAGCATCGCTTGACAACTGATGCTGGCATGTTTGCATCCCTGTAACCTAGCGGTTCGGCAAAAGAGACCGATAAAATAAGTATTAGGCTTACAAGGAATAAGCTCTGGGGTCAATTTGCTTGACTATAAAAGCAGTGCTCCAGCATGGCCGCAGTCAAATGACAGAAACATGTAAAAGAATATATATATATATATATATATATATATATATATATATATATTGGGCGTGGGGGTATCCTTTTCTTGGTACTTTGTGATAATTGTAAATGAGCATCACTGTCACACAAGTAATGCCATTCATCTCCAGCCTTCTGTGAAAAACACATTTGTCCGAAGGGAAATATCACTTTGCAAGGCGACGGGTAAGGGTTAGTGACAGGAAGGTCACCTGGCCCCAGGAAATCTGCCTCATCAAATTCTATCTGACCCATGCAAGAAAACTGGGCATTAAAGCAATGATGATATACATACACTCGCATACGTATATATGCATTTATGTACATATGTTTTTGTATATGTACACACACACACATACACATGCACACACATTTACACATGTGTGTGGGTGTGCAGGCATGCATATGCATCTGCATGTCTGTATAAATACATACTTTGAAAGTGTGTATATACATAAACACAACCACCGTCTCATGTATGTGTATGCATATAATGCATATATGATTGCGGAGAGTGACACAAAAGAACAAAGATTGTCAAATCGATGATGAAAGGGTCTTATTTGAATATTATAAGGGATACAACAATGTAATGTATGGTTCGATTGAAGTCTGCACATCTTAACAAGGGCTTCTAAAAAAAAAAAAAAAAAAAAAAAAAAAAAAAAAAAAAAAAAAAAGACAAAAAAAAAACAAAAGCAAAAATAAAACCTTTTAGATCTTTTAATCCAACTTAAAATTCTAAAGCCCTTGTGTGAAAGCATAGCTGCAACAGAGTCAAAAACCTGTAACACCCACAAAATACAAAACAAGCCAAAAATGAAAAGCAACAATCACAACAACAATTACAACAACAGCAACAATGACAACAACAATGACGAAGAGAATCACAAAACAGAGTTGTCTGGAATGGTAGCAGAGCTTAGCTATAGAACTACAAAAGAAATGGAAAAATATTGACATGAGCAATCAACAGCCAAAATGATAGAAAGCTTTCTTCGTACTCACACTATACTACCCACACTGTATTACATATGCATGCTTGTTCACACACACACACACACACACACACACACTCACATGCACACATGTATACATTTTTTTCATATAATTTTTTTATTTATACTTTTGCATGTTGCTGAATTGTTAAGAATCTATTTTGAATACAAAGAGCAGCAACAACAATTAATTTCAAGAAAAAAATTAAGAAAAATATTCACACTGATA
>NC_068990.1:67636016-67637239 GCF_001194135.2 Octopus bimaculoides
TATATATATATATATATATATATATATATATAGATATATGTTTATGTGTGTGTGCACATGTGTGTGCATATGTGTGAGTGTGCATGTATGCATATGTATGCATCTATTCTTCTCCCACTTTTTCTTTAATATATAAAAAAAAGAAAATATTTCAATATAAAAAAAAATATTAAATGAAGAGGAATACAATAAAGTTAGCAATGAACTATAATAATAATAATAAAAATAATGATAATAATAATAATAATAATAATAATAATAATAATAATAATAATAATAATAATAATAATAATAATAATGGTTTCAGTGATCACTGATCAAAAATTCTTTTCACTTTTGTTACCCTTGCCACATTCATCTTACCCCACTCTCCATCCCACACTAACTATTTCTCTTCTTTATTTATTTATATATTTATTTATTTAGTGTTTAAAAATTAAAAATAAAAACAATCTTAATTAATTAAAAAGAAACCATAAAACAGTTATGGTGGTGATGGTGGTGGAAAGCAGCAAATAAAATTACATTTCGTTTTCTCTAAGAGTAATTGCATTAAAAAAATAAACACAAAAACATAATATATCTGCTAGTTCTCATATCAAACAATTTGCAAAGTCAGTTGAAGGTATTAAGGTATGAAATGAAATATGTAATTTTCTATACACATATATGTTTTAATTTATATTTTAAAGTCTTAGTTCTATTTTATATTTTATTTTAAATTTGTTTTCTCTTTTGTAAAAATACAGACGTCTTGATATTGTTAGTTCAGACGAGACACCTGATCAGTAAATAGTCATTTTTCTTATTAGTATTGTCTCATCACTGAAGACTGGGTCTGTGAATTCACAGGATGTATAATTCATGGTGAATAAATTTTGCTACCTCCTCCTCCTCCTTCTCCTCCTGCGAGGCTCAGTAGTTAAAGGCACTTTATTTCATGTTGCTCCAGTTCACTCTGCTGTAGAAATGAGGTGCAACATCACTGGTGCCAAGCTGTATTGGCCTTTGCCTTTCTCTTGGATAATATCAATGGCATGGAGAGGGGAGGCTGGTGTGCATAAGTGACTGCTGGTCTTCCATAAACAACCTTGCCCAGACTTCTGACTGGGAGGGGAACTTTCTGCGCAATCCCATGACCATTCATGATCAAAGGGTGTCTTTACTATATATATATATATGTAGATACACACCCACACACACACACACACACACACACACAC
>NC_068990.1:67637439-67644311 GCF_001194135.2 Octopus bimaculoides
ATATATATAATTATGATGATGACGCTTCAAATTCAGGCATAATTTTGGCAATATCACAAACCCTAGTTCTTATGCCTTATTTTATCAACCCCGAAAAGATCATAAATAAAGTTAAACTTGATAAGATTTGAACTATAAATGTAAAATAGCAATAACAAATATTGCAAGGCATTGTGCCAAAGCTATAACAATTCTACCAATCTTGTCTCAAATTCTAACATTAATAATTAGAATTACTGTCACTTCATTATAATTTTGTTGCTATCAATTCAAAACACATACACGCACACATATTCTTATACCAATCATAGAAATAAAGGGCACACCTTTCCTCACAAACCATTACCACATAGTTGACATCTAGAAGCCATGAAAACACCTGATGCCAGACATACTACTTCTACAAACAAAAACTCTTTAAACAGAAATCACAAGCTAATCATATTTAATAGTACAAAATGATCACTTCAAATATTGAGGAAACACACCTTCAAGACAACACATGCCTTATTCTTGAGTGACATACAACTAAAATCTTCACAAACTTGACAAATGCAAAGCCTCACAATTTCTGATGACCTTTTGTGGAATCAAGAATCAATCAAACAGTCAGAATGGTTTCTCAAAAGTTAGTGTTCACTTTGGGACCAGAAAATACTTCAATACCAAACAGACAGACACAAGTATAGCCTCTATTTATATTTGGAGTCGTAGAGCTGCTTTTTGTCAAACATTTTGGAAAACATAAAAAAAAATTAGAAAAATGGCTAGGCGTGGCTGTGTAGTAAGAAGCTTGCTTCCCAGCCACATAGTTCTGGGTTCAACCACACTGTTTGACACTTTTGGCAAGTGTCTTCTATTATAGCCTTGGACTGACCAAAGCCTCATAGTGTGTGCGTGTGTGAGTACGTGTGTGTGTTTCTTTGAGTCTGTATTTGTCCCCCATCACTGTTTGACAACTGGTGCTGGTGTGTTTACATACTCGTAACCTAGTGGTTCAGCAAAAAAGACTGATATAAGAAGGCTTAAAAAAAAAAATTACTGGTGTTGATTCATTTGACTAAAAAATTCTCCAATATGGCCACAGCCCAATAACTGAAACAAATGAAAAATACCAGCCTAACAAACTAGAGCCACCATTCTTATTTATGTACCTTTTTCATTTCATTTGATTCACTCAAAATTACATGCCTGATTTTCAAAGCCAGCTGTCATGCATGTGCGAGTATGGCATAATATGTGCCATGCTTTCAGAAATTGTTGTAGGTGCTTGTGTCATCACCAGAAAACCAGGTCACTCTCTTGAATCTTCTACCTTTTCATCTTGCAATGTGAAAAGATAAGAACTGGCAGGGCATAGAACTGCACCAAGACTCAGTATTCCTTTTCTGATAAATAAATAGAGTAGAATAACCTGTTGTTTTTTTTTAAATTCAAAGGATTAACAAAATGACCAAGTAGTCTAAACAGCCAACCAATTTAGTACTGCTAATATATTCATATTAAAGGTAATATTAATTACACTCTGTTGTCATACCCAGGGTATTATAGTTTTCATAAACAGCATATTTCCACTCCTAGGCACCGTACATACTTTCATGGTATTTAATTATTAATGTGTCTATTCACATGACACTCACAATTATCTGTCCCTTCTCTCCAACTGTTCCTTCCCCCATCCACCCTGTCTTTCTGTAACAATGTATCATCATGTTTATTTCTTCTTCTTTAGTTCTGTCTGTCCATGTTACTTTTTCTTACTTTCTCTAACAGTAAAATTTCTCTTTGTCTTCATGTTTGTCTCATTATCTTTAGACTTTGTCTGTCTCTGCCTGCATCTCTCCTTATCTCTAACCATTCTCTTTGCACACACACACACACACATATAAACACATACGTATATTCTTAGTGCATATGCACATGTGTATGTATATTTTATATATATGTATGTATGCATACATATGTACAATGTATATACATATATATCTGCATACTTCTATGTGTGAGTATATATGTATAGAAATATATGTATACACACACACGTATATATTTATATACATACATACATATATATATATATATATATGTATTTATATATATATATATATACATATATATATATATATACATATATATATATATATATATATACAAGGCATACACACATTGCTTTTCTTGTCTCATGTCTTTACTCCTTCTCTATGAACCTCTCTCTAGTTCATAGTCTCTCTCTTTCTCTCAAGCAATCTATCTATCTATCTCTTATACACCATCTTTTTCTAAACTGATCAATAGCCAATCAAGATTGAAATGAATGGCTATAATAAAATGAATATTTCTTTCAAAATGGCTTATGAGGATATAAGTTAATATAAGTTAATTTTTCCTGCTTCAATTCACTGCTGATTCTCTCATAAACTGCTTCACATAACAAAATCAAAGAACTTTTGGGAAGTTATTGGAGATCAATAATTCTTGGCATTAGCCATAATTGTATGGCTCTCTAAAGTCATGTAATTCAGGGTCAAGAAATGTCTCTGCTTTCATTTAATTTTCTTCCCTCTCCTTTTTCTCTCCCCCACCCACATCTTTCTTTCTTCTTTATTTTTGTAAGTCTTCTTTTATAAATAAAGATTCTGTTTTAAGTCATCTTCTGTCACACCTAAAGGAGTAAGTAGTGGTAATGGTCCTACATATAAGCTATGTGACAAGGTTGTTTCTGTTGTTGCTGGTGGTGGTGATAGTGAGTGTTAGCAGAGACAGAAATAGTGAGGACTGGTAACATTGGTAACGGAGTCTTATATGTGGTTTTGTAGTATTGGTAATGGTACTATTGGCAGTAGAATATAAATGACCATTATCAAATCTTACTTATTTCAGCAGCAGCAGCAGCAGCAGCAACATTTGATAGGCTCTGGCAACTCCAAGGCTGCCACAAACACCAATGCCAGCCTTGGCATGGTTGCTATAGGTGGATGCCCTTTCTAATGGCAACTGATCTACAGTGTGTACTGACTGGTTTTTTTTTTTCATTCCACTGACAATAGTGAGGTTGCCAAGGAGCTTGTGAGACACCAAAAGAAGCAGGAAAAAATCCCTCTCACTTGATTAAAATTGGGGAATATTTGAGAGTGGCATGGTGGCTTTAAGAGGATAAAATATGATAGAAAAATGAGCTCAGATGCCTGTGCTACTGAGGAGATACATGTCTACCCTGTGTTATAAAAGGGAGGTGAAGAACAGAAGTAGCAGGGAAGATCATAAAGCTGGTAGTGGTCGGGTGCCAGACCAAACTCCCAAGGTACAAGAGAGTAAGCATAAGAGAAGATATGGACAGTGGATAAGAGGGGTGCCAGAGCAAACTCTCAAGTTACAAGACGGTAAGCATAAAAGAGAATATGGACAGTGGATCAGAGGGTGGGTAGTTTCTTAAGAGTGCAAGGGTAGAGTAACACATGGTTAGCATGGTTAGAAATAGAGCACCTGAACCATTCTCCAGCTCCTTAACACTACAGGAAGTCACTTAAAAATTATAAAATTCTCTTACAAGAATCCCTTTTTTAACCTAATATTTGCTTATACAGTAGAAGTGACAAGTAGCATATTTGATACATGGCTATACTGGAGGGAAGTGAAAGTTAGATCCTTGTCTAAGAACAGATGATATTGCAAAGACAAGAACTCAAATTCATAGCATATGAGAACAATTTTCAACCTCTGGTACATATTATCCAAATCTTGATATATATGTTAATATATATTTATTCATCTACCACTCATATTCACATACACACACACACAAAAGGGCACAAATACAAACACACACAGATATATATATTCCTGAGCTCTTAATGTGAAAGTTGAACACTGGGAGCAGATGACACAAGATCAAACGGTTTGGAATCAAATGATCTATAAAAGATGTAAGGCATTTGAAGCTTGAAGAATTGAACAATCTATCATGAAATGAGCACTTCGTAGACAAGGCTTAACTACAATCCCAGATACTTTTCTGCTTTGAAAATATTTGTAAGATCTGCAGTAGAATTTGTTTGTTAAGAGCAAGACTTACTAGTCATATAAGATCTCATGAGTGTAGTTTGTTGTGATGCTCTTATAGTTATTGTAGTGAAAGTGTGCATAGCCTAGTAGTGCTATTTTCTGTGTGTTGTATATATTTTTTAGTCCTGATGTTTTGTTATGTATTTGTCTGATTATTATTATTATCATTATTATTATTATTATTATTATTCAGGTTACTGCCTGGAATTGAAATTGGAATCTTGGGTTAGTAGCCCACGATCTTAACTACTACGCCATATGCCATATGCCACCTCCCCCTGTGGGATGAAGTTAAAATAATAGAAAGAGAACACCATTGAAAAATACAAAAACTAAAAGAAGCAGCACATATGCTAGGACAACAACTTCCTAAGCATCTGTCTTTATGTTTTGAATTCAAATTCCCCTGAGGTCAACTTTGTGTTTCTACCTTTCGAGGTTGATAAAATAAGTACCAGTTGAACACTTGTACTTCTCTTAAAATTGCTGGCCTTAGATATAAACCGGTATTAAGGAAGGATAAGAAAATATTAAAGTTATAAGCCCTAAAATTAACTCCATAATTGTCTACAAGTATATGGCGTAGTGGTTAAGAACGTGGGCTACTAACCCCAAGATTCCGAGTTCGATTCCAGGCAGTGACCTGAATAATGATAATAATAACATTGAAATATAATTTAGGAATGAGAACCCAGGTTTGAAATTTCCCCAAGTCAGTATATCAGTCAAGGTTATATCAGCTGGAGGGTATATCAGCCTAAATGTTGTGTTAACAACAAACAAGATGAGGACAAATATCTTACAAATGTAAATAATGTATTATTATTATTATTGTTATTATTGGCACCTAACTGGCAGAAATGTTAGAGCACCAAAGAATATGCTTTCTGGTATTTGTGTGGGCTTTTTGAATTTTGAAATCAAATCATTCAATTGCTGTCAAGTTTAATATTGTCTTGCATTCTTTGAGTTTTGATAAAATAAAATGCCATTCTACCATTGGGGGCCAATGTAACTGATCAAAACACTCATACCAAAGTTGCTGGCCTTGTGCCAAAATTCTGTTATCTGTTATTATTTTGGCCTATCCTGTGTTTGGGTTGCTTTTCTTCATAGAGTGAAAGAAACAGGGAGACAGCAGTTTCTATGCCTTGGAGTTGGTAGGATAATCAGGGCCTTTTTGTGTTGCGTTTCCCATGAATTATTCTTCATGGATTGCCCCATTACTGGGGGATTAATTTCTTTTCGCTCTATGTTCATATCTTTTGTATATTCTTATTAATGTTAATTCCTTTTGATTGAAGCAAGCTTCACACTTTTTGTATGCTGAAATTTGTCCTTTGATATTGTTTTGGGCCCTTGTGAACATAAGGTTGACTTTGCTTTACATTCTGTCGAGACCAATAAAATAGGTACCAGTTGAGCACTGGAGTTGATGTAATTGACTAGTAACCCCCATCCCCACCCACTTCCCACAAAAGTTCCAGGCCTTGTGTCTGGTAGGAGAAAATTATTATAACTACTAAGGTGATGGGCTGACAGAATTGTTAGCATATGAGACAAAATATTTAATGACATTTTTTACAGCACTTTATATTTCAAGTTAAAATTATGCAGGGGTCAACTTAGCCTTTTTATCTTTTCTGGGTCTATAAAACAAATACCAGTTAAGCACTAGGGTCTATCTAATTAACTAACACCTTACCTCAAAATTGCTTGGCGGTATTTCACCTATCTTTACGTTCTCTGTTCAAATTCCACCAAGGTCAACATTCCTTTCATCCTTTCAGGGTTGATAAATTAAGTACTAGTCAAGTACGGCGGTCGATGTGATCAACTTACACCCCACTCACAAATTCTAGGCCTTGTACCCATTGTAGAAAGGATCATTATTATTATTTCAGAAATAATAACAAATTGTGAGGTAAAAGTGAAGAAGAGCATGTGGATGCAATGTAATAGCTTCAGTGACTCTACTATTGTGTATTGTATGTATGTATGTATATTTGTGTGTGTGGATATATATGTATATACATATACACACATGCACACATACATGAGTGTGGGTGCATGCATGAAAGCAAATTGTTTTGAAGATGGATAGGCAATTTGCATAATAGATTCTAAAATTCATAGGACATTTATTGAATCTATTTAACAAAGATATTCTGATATCTTTTGCAGTGCAAAGAATGTAGGGTAAATTTACATGTGTGTCATTATCTCCAAGATTCTATCTGACATTACAGCAATGTTTCTATCATAGATGATTTGATATGAAGGCATGTATATATGGTTTAGAAATCATAGTTTTAATCTATGCAAAAAAAAAAAAAACAGAGTATCAAAAATATCATTATAAACAAAAGTATTAATTCACAGGGTATATATACATAGCTAAATATATGTCATTTGTGCATATTGCTCAATCAGTATATGCATAGTAATGCATAAATAAGCATACATATATTGGTATATATCTTTCCAGTATTAACATTCTCATACACACAAATATGCATACATACATGTAATGTTTTAAGGTATAACTTATAGATATATTCATTATCAAAAGTATATGCATATACAGTTTGATGATGAAGGAAACAACACTGATATGTTGAAGTCACTATCAAACTTTTCCTCTGAAAAGTAATATATAATATATAAGCATGCACACTCACCCACATGCATACACTCACTAATAGAGAAAGAAAGATATTCATTTACAATTTGCAAACACACACACATATATGCATTATATATACACATATATATACATATGCATATATATATATATATATATATATATA
>NC_068990.1:67644773-67649773 GCF_001194135.2 Octopus bimaculoides
ATATATATATATATATATAGATATATACATGATGTGTCAAATGTGTATCTATGCATCTGTATGTATGCATTGCATATTTATGATGAAACACAAAATCACACAAATACATTTATTAACCTGGAAGGAAAAGAAAAAAGGTTAAATTTTTTTTACATTAAAATATAAAATTTACAAAAAGAAATATACCAAAAAAACAATGGCTGTATTTTTGTTTTTTAACATTAATTTCTATGTAGTGTGTGTTGATTTTCACTTTTAATTCTAAACTCATCTCTCCCAATGGTGGCTTGCTCTGTTCAACTGCCTTTTGCCAATGACTGAAACATTTAGTAGCTTATCGACAAAGTTAGATATAAATAGCAACTGGGAAACTCGAAAACATAAATAAAGAAATAAATAAAACAAACATAAAAATGTAATTAAAGACGAAACAACAAACACAGCAGAAAATCTCTTAAAACAAATTCAATTAGTTTTCAATTCAATTCCAAACAGCAAACAGCATATCAAATATGGCACAACATTAAACGAAACCATGCACAAGGCAGCATACAGTGCAGTCTGATGATGATGATGATGATGATAATAATAATAATAATAATAATAACAATAATGATGATGACGAAAATGAAAATATAAACAATAATATAAATATATATATAGTAATAATAATAATAATAATAATGAGAAGAAGAAGAAGAAGACTGATGATGATAAATAATAATAATGATAATAATAAAAATAATAAAATTAATAATAATGTTTTATGTATCTGAAATAGATCTTTAGACTAAAGAACCTACAAAGAAAGAAAGAATTAAAAATACTACTGGGGTGTGGTAAGGATATTGTGAGGGAGAGAGAGAGAGTGAGAGAGAGAATGAGAAGGAGAGGGAGAGAGGGGAGATAGAGGAAGTGAGAGAGAGAGAGGAAGTGAGAGAAAGAGAGAGAGAGAGATTTGGCAATGTTAGTAACATTGATTTCTGTATTGATGATGTTTCAGTTGATAAAAATAATTAGAATTTTTTGCTTAAACCATAGAAGCCTCAGATGTATGATAATCATCATCATCATCATCATCATTATCGTTTAACGTCCGCTTTCCATGCTAGCATGGGTTGGACGATTTGACTGAGGACTGGTGAAACCGGATGGCAACACCAGGCTCCAGTCTGATTTGGCAGAGTTTCTACAGCTGGATGCCCTTCCTAACGCCAACCACTCATAATAATAATAATAATAATAATAATAATAATAATAATAATTTCTTTTATTTGCCACAGGGACATCAGACGAGGAGTATGTTACAAGTTCAGTTTACAGTTTGTGAGAGTGTACGTATGTGGGGGGGGGGGCAGTTGTTATAAAAATGAGTGGAAGAAAGGAAGAGAAGAAGGAATGGTATAAAATGTATATCTAGCATTCAAAATATATGAACACAAGGATGATGCAGTCTTCCTGATACAGGACTTTCAACTAGGCCACATCTAGGTTCACCAGGTCCATTCACCCTAGCTTTTTCAGCCACAGTAACCCACCTTGTG
The DNA here is from genome assembly GCF_001194135.2 of Octopus bimaculoides. Taxonomy (NCBI): domain Eukaryota; kingdom Metazoa; phylum Mollusca; class Cephalopoda; order Octopoda; family Octopodidae; genus Octopus; species Octopus bimaculoides. Next base: position 67,646,318 of record NC_068990.1, read on the forward strand.
ACAAATTCACTGGGACTTCTTTGTAAGCCTAGTACTTATTCTATTGGACTCTTTTGCCAAACCACTAGGTTACGGAGATGCAAGCACACCAACATCGGTTGTCAGGTGATGAATTTGGGACAAACACAGACACAAAACATATACATATACATATATATATATATATATATATATATATATACATGCTGGCTTCTTTCAGTTTCTGTCTACCAAATCCACTCACAAAGCTTTGGTCAGCCTGAGGCAATAGTAGGTGCAATACAGTGGGACTGAACCCAGAACCATGTGGTTGGTAAGCTAGCTACTTACTACACAGTCACTCCTGCAAAATGAAACCTGAAAATGTTGATGAGGGCTTGATCAGAGAGAGATGTGTCTTTCTTCAATTATTCTCTCAGCCTTGTCTAAAACAAAATTTCTTTCAGCATAACAACCTCATAGAAGAACGACATTTATTTTTAAAATTTGTGAAGAGGCAAGCGTCACAATTGATTTGCCCAGCTGCATTTCTCCTACATGTGACAACAACTGTTTAACTTAAAGCCTCAAGTCAGCAATACTCAGACACTGCACAAGAGTATGCTATATGGTTTAATCACTTTACACACATGTCCCATTTAACAGCATCTCTGTGAACTGGTAGTGTCCTTTGGTAAGCACTTCAAGGCTATATATTTCTGCAAGTTATCTGTAAGGAACAATAGCCTAGAATTAGTCTGAAACAGATCAGCTGCTTCATCCTCATCAACAACTAGAGTTTCCCTGAGAATGTCGTTGCTCTTTCCTACCACCAGATTACAATATATAGCGCATGCAAAACATTGCCCAAGTAATAAAAGGTGGTAAGCACCTGACAACCTTTTGGGTGCCATATATATATATATATATATATATGTATATATATATATACGACAGGCTTCTTTTAGTTTCCTTCTACCAAATCCTCTCACAAGGTGCCATGCAGTGGGACTGAACCTGGAACCATGTGGTTGGTAAGCAAGCTACTTACCACACAGCCATTTCTGCACCTATTCTGTACATCTTGTGCATTGATCTTTTCTGATTTAAAATTCAAGCTTCTAATTCTGTTATGATTGATCTAGATGTGATTATCTCCCTTACAATAATTAGCAGCCAGGGCATATGACATGTTTGAATTGTTCTTAGCTTTGCATTAACAGAGAGCCAATGGCGATTAATAAGGGGAAATTGGCAGTTGTAATATCAATGGCTTTCACATAGGCTTTACCAATATTTATGAAAGCAGTTCAAACAGGAAAAGGATATCAAGTTGCGTGCATAGGCAACTCGGAACATACAAAACTTATAGAGCACTCAGCAACCACTGTTACAAATAACATGCCTCAAATAGGTTATTGTTAACCATAAATAAAGCTGACAGTTAGAAGTCTAACTTGCTGTGTTTTCTGGTCTCTGACTGAGACCTGAAACATCAAAACCTAATAACAATAATAATATAAATATCTGATTTAAGCGCAAGGCCAGCACTTTTGAAGAGAAGAATAGGTTAGTTGATTGTATTGACCCATTATCTGTTAAGTACTACACTTTATTGAACCCAAAAGGATAAAAGGTTAAGTTCACCTTGGTTGAAATTGAATTCAGCATGTAAAGAGCTGGAACAATAACCGCATAGTGTTTCTCTGAGAAACTCTTGGTTCTGCAAGTTTGCTGCCTTAATAATAATAATAATGATGATACTAATAATAATAATAATAATAATCCCTTCCAATAAAGGAACAAAGCCTGAAGTTTGTAAGGAGAGGACCAGTCAAATACAACAACCCCAGTGTTTCACTGGTACTTAATTTATCAAAACTGAAAGGATGAAAGGCAAAATCAACCTTGGCAGAATTTAAACTCAGAATGTAGTGACAGATGAAATACTAAGCATTTTGCTCAGCATGCTGATGATTCTGTTAGCACACTACCTTGATAATAATAATGCCCGGATGCAATATCAGGTAGTGGCTCACATAATTTCTGATCTTAACTGATTGGAAGTGTTATCAAGTACATGTTTTGTCCTGGTATAAAAGATGGGCTACAGCAAATATTCTGCTCAATACCACAAATTTGCTTGTCAGTTGCTTGATCGTAACTAGTTGAACATGTTCCTTAGTGGCTGACAACGTGTGCATCTCGGATCATGGGCAAAAGTAGTAGGAGAGGGTTTGAATAATTCATCTTTGGAAACATGGGTGAATCATTCATCATTCTTAAATAACCCTTATTCCAGGATTTGTTGAGCATGATGGTCTACTCAACCTGCACGAAATTCCAACTGTGTCCCACCTGCAAGGTCATGTGCTGTTTATCTTAATATGAGATCACCATATCAGGCACTTATTGTGATGCATGAGTTTGGTATACCCTTATCAGATGAGTTGTCATAATAAGTATACTGGGCTTCATATATTTGTACCCCAGTGTCACTTTGATGGCAAGCACTGCTCTCTCATTGAATAATAATAATAATAATAATAATAATAATAATCCTTTCTGCTATAAACACAAGGCTTGAAATTTGGTGGGAGGGGCTATCTTAATTACATCGACTAACTACTCAACTGGTTCTTAATTTATTGACCCGAAGGGATGAAAGGCAAAGTCATCTTCGGTGGAATTTGAACTCAGAATGTAGAGATGGGCAAAACACTGTGAAGCATTTTGTCCAGCACGCCAATGATTCTGCAAGCTCGCCGCCTTAATAATAATAATAATAATAATAATAATAATAATAATAATAATAATGATAATAATAATAATCCTTTCTTTTATAGGCACAAGACATGAAATTTTGGGGGAGGGGGCCAGTCAATTAGATCGACCTCAGTATACAAGTGGTACTTAATTTTTCGACCACAAAAGGGTGAAAAGCAAAAATCGACCTCGGTGGAATTTGAACTCAGAACGTACAGACGAACTAAATACTGCTAAGCATTTTGCCCACCATGCTAATGATTCTGCCAACTTGCCAACTTATAATAATAATAATAATAATAATAATAATAATAATAATAATAATAGTCAAAAATAATGATAATGAATTGATTCAAATTATGGGTCAAAAGCAATAATTTCAGAAGGCAGGAGTTAGTTGACGCCCAGAACATGACTGGTACTTATGTTATCGACTCTGAAAGGATGAAAAGTAAAGTTAACTTCAGTGGAATTTGAACTTAAAATGTAAATCCAGAAGAAATACCACTGAGAATTTTGTTCAGCTTGGTAATAATTCTGCCAGTTCACCACCTCAATAATAATAACCTTTTCTACAATAGGCACAAGGCTTGAAATTTTGGGGGAGGGGTTAAGTTAATTACATCAACCCCAGTTTTCAAGTGTTACTTACTTTATCAACTCTGAAAGGATGAAAGGCAAAGTTAACCTTGGCAGAATTTGAAATCATAACAAGAAGACGGAAGAAATTCT
>NC_068990.1:67654773-67672008 GCF_001194135.2 Octopus bimaculoides
TATATATATATATATATATTTACGAGTATATACAAGTATATCATCATTTTTGTAATCATTTTAATGTCCATTTATTCCTGGTTGCACAGGTCAGACAAAAACCATTGAATTAGATTTTGTGTTATAGACGGTCTTCCTGATGCCAGCTCCCACATATTTCCAAGCAAGTAAATATTTCCTTTGGTCAATAGAACTCAAGCCTTACTATGATCAAAGATGTTTGCACAGAGCATTGCAAATAAACAACAATACTTTTAATGATTATGAAGTTGGTTTACAATAAACATGTGATATTAAAACAATAGAGATGAGCACACACACACACACACACACACATACATGCACATTCATGCACACAAAATTACACAAACAAATATGCACATATGTTTATTAATTGTTAATGCAATGCATTATTTCAATTTCCATCTACTAAATGCACTCACAAAGCTTTGGTTAGCTAGCGGCTGTACTACAGGACTTTTATCCAAGTATGTCATGCAGTTAAACTGAACTTGAAGTTACATGGTTGTGCAGTGAAACACACACACACACGCACACTCACACACACACACACACACACACACACACACACACACACACACACACACACACACACACACGCACGCACACACACACATGCACATGACAGACTTTTGTGCTGTTTCCATTGGTCAAATTGTGTTCACACGGTATTTTTCAACCCAAAGCTATAATACAAGTCATATGTGGAAATGTCCCAAAGAGGAACTAAAGCCAGCATAGAGTCATATTTGTGTCTAGGCTATCCATATTCTATTCATATATTATACTTGTGCCTACACTGTCCATTTAACAACCATACTGCTTTTGACTTTGCCTCCTAAACTTCCAGACAAAATATAAGCCAAACAGCAAACTGGATGGGTTATTTACAGAGTTGTATGAAGCAAATAGTAATGATGCCAGAAGAGAGCTTTCTTTTGTGCTGCACCTCTATGTCATTAGTGAGCAAGCAGAGCTGTATGAGAAAAACTAACAAAATAGACTACTCAGAGATGCCATTTGAAAATGAAAAAATAACAGTAGAGTTAGAGTCAAAATGATGCAATGAAGAAATAAAAAAATTAATAATAGTAATTATGAGGCCTTGTGCTAAAATCAGAAACAATTATTAATATCATTATGTTATTATTATTAATAGAAATACCACCAAGCTCAACTTTGCCTTTCATTCTCTTGAGGTTGATAAAAATTAAGTATCAGTCAATGCACTGGGATCAATGACATTAACTAATCCCCTCTCCTCAGAACTGCTGGCCTTGTACTTTAAATCAGAAATCCTACGCTCATGCTTTAAAACCCTTTCATCTCCTAGTATAAATCTATCTCCATCTTTATCATAGTCCTTCTCAGTGGATGTTAGTCTTGCAAAATTCGTAGTTACCTCATTAGTGTTGGTGCCATATGAAAAGCCTTCAGTCCACACTGTAAAGTGGTTGGTGTTAGGAAGGGCATCCAGTAACAGAAAGTAAGCCAAAGCAGACACTGAAACATGAGGGGGTTTCTGAAACACTGGGCCCTGTCAAACCATTCAACCCATGCCAGTATGGATCATAAAGTTTAGATGCTGATGAATCAATTCCTACTAAGGTTAGTTTTGCCCATATTCCTTTTAGTGTTGATAAAGTTCAGTACAATTCAAGTACAGTGGGACCTCAAAAGAATGAAAGGCAAAGTTGAGCTTGGTAGTCTTACTATTATTAATTTGTTTATTTCTTCATTGCATCATTTTGAATCTCATCATGAACAGATTAGTTTACAACCAATCTTTTGAACATAAAACAACTCAGGTGATGAACAACATCTCGAGTAATGAACATGCAAATCAGCAACAACAATTGGGAGAATGCTGGGAGTATTGGCAGGAGAGCATCAGTTGTCTAACTTTTGTTCAGTGCACATGCCTGCTTGAATTCGCGGTGCCTTCTCCTGAATTTCCTATGGAAAAAATAGGTTCAGTTTACAAACATTTTGGATGACATTTTGGCCTTCAGGAATGAATTAAATTTGTAGACCGAAGTTCTGTTGTACCGAGTTGAATGGCTTCAATTGAACATTCTTCCTCAAAATTGCAAACCTTGTGTTCAAATCAAAAACTTTTATTATTGAGTTAATTGAATAAACTCCAGTTTGTTACTGCTGTTTATTTTAATGAAGTTAGTCTTGGCGAGAATAGAATGCAGAAAGTAAAGAAACATGGTTAAATACTAGAAGGGATTTAGGAAAACATTTAGGAAATTAATGACATTCTGCTTAAGTGAATAGAAATACAGATATCTCTCAACACCATCGTTATCATCATCATTTAACATTTGTTTTCCATGCTTGCATGGGTTAAATGGTTTGACCGAGTTGGTAAGCTGGAGAGCTGCACCAGGGTCCAGTTGTTTATTTTGTCTTGGTTTCTAAGGCTGGATGTCTCTACTCTACAGAGTGTACTGGGTGTCTTATACATGTCACCATCATGGGTGCCATTCCTGTGTCACTGGCATTGGCCACGACCATGATTTCACTTAGCTTGACATGTTTTCTAAAGCACAGCAAATAACCAAAATACACAGTCAATAGTGAAGCATGTTTTATACTACAAGGGTGAAGAGAAGTCTGATGTTTTAGGCAGAAACCCCAAAGTTCATAAGTGGAATTTGAACTCAGAACATATAGACATACAAAATGCCACTAAGCATTTTGCCCAGTCTTCTAACAATTATGCCAACTCACTGCCTTAATAACAATAACAATAATAATAATGATAATAATAATGACAATAATAATAATAGCGAGATGGGCTACTCGGCCTGAAGAAAATTCTAACAGGACGCCACCTACAGAGTCATGCATTGCTCATCTTGGTATGAGATCACTATGTCACACACATATGGTTGGGATGCATGTGCCTGGTGTAGTCACTGGGTATTTTGGGCTTCACATATTTGTATCACAGTGTTATTTTGATGACATGTGTTGCTCTCTCACTCAATCATAATAATAATAACAATAATAATAATGCTTTTCATATGGGCACAAGGCCTGAAATTTGAGGTAAATGGCTAGTCAATAACTAGCTAGACAACACTAACCTCCCCCACCTACCAGCACTTGGCTGGCACTTTATCAACCCCAAATTTTCTTCGGGTTGAGTAGCCCATCCCACTATTTCAAGAAATGCTGCTGAGCTTTTTGTCCCATTAGCAATTCTGTTAGCTTGCCACCTTAATGATAACGACGATGATGATGATGATTGTTTTAAGTTTTGTCACAACTGCTTCAAATTTTAAGGGAAGTGGATGAAAAGCAAAATTGACCTCAACAGTAATTAGAACCAGAAGAAATGCTGCTATGCATAATAATAATAATGATAATGAAAATAATAATCCTTTCTACTATAGACACAAGGCCTGAAATTTCGCAGGAGAGAATAGTTGATTACATTCATCCCAGTGCTTGATTGGTAATTTTTTCATTGATACCGAAATGAATTAAAGACAAAGTTGACTGTGCCAGAATTTAATAATAATAATAATAATAAATAATGATGAAAATAATAATAATGATCCTTTCTACTATAGGCACAAGGGGCCTGAAATTTTGGGGGAGTGAGTAAGTCGATCACATTGACCTCAGTACTTGACTGGTACTTAATTTATTGACCCCAAAAGGATGAAAGGCAAAGTTGACCTCAGCGAAATAATAATAATAATAATAATAATAATAATAATAATAATAATAATACTGCCTTTTTTTTTATTACTGCCAGAAGGGCAACAACTGTGATTAACATTACAGGGAGAGATTTACAAGTGTGAGGTTTTACAAAAAGACATCAATTAAATGGAATATGACAGCATACACAGCGAAGGTGCATAGATATGACAGTACAGTGAAGATGCATGGCTTAGTGGTTTGTGTATTCAGTTCATGATTGCAGGATCATAAGTTTGATACCAGTGGTGCATTGTGTCCTTGAGCAAGACTCTTTATCTCACATTGCTCCAGTACACTCACCTGGAAAAAATGAGTGGTAGTTGTATTTCAAAGAGCCTGCCTCGTCACATTCTGTGAAATGTTGAATCTCCCTGGGAACTACATTAAGGGCATGCATATCTGTGGAGTGCTCAACCACTTGCACACTAATTTTCACAAGCAGGCCATTTCATTGACTGGATCAACTGGAACCCCCGTCATCATAACCAACAGAGTGCTAGTAGTTACAATATAAAATATAATATATAGTCTCACATAGAGAGAAAACAGAAAAATCCCTAAAAAGTAGTAGAATAGTGCTGGTTAATATGCATTTTATTTAATTAGAGGAAAATGGCTCTGTGTTATTTTTTTTACCTGCTGGATCTGGGAGAGAGCCAGTGCCATTGGTTTATGCATGCCCTCCTTGATAGTGAAATGCATGTCTTTAATAAACCTCTTGAGCCTTTGAAAGTCAATACCTGCAGGGAAGATGTGAAAAGGAAGGGAATTCCAGTGGTGGACAATACTCTGAGAAGAAAGGCCCTGGTGTAATGGTTAGTGCCAGTCCCTGGGGAAGGACAGTGTTTGGACACAGTGAGTATGATGGTAGAAAATTGAATGAAATCAGAGTAGCTGAATGATGTTCACTTGAGCCAAACCAGGTCTGACAAGCAGAAGCCATTATAGCAGTAGTAGAAAATTCAGGGAGGAGATACAGAATGTCTGTGAACCAGACGTTGGAGCACATCGATGAGAGGCTTTACATTAGTCAATCAGGTGGCCCTTTTTTTTTGGAAGCAGTCCACACTACCCATAAGCTTTGCAGAGGGTCACTGATGTGTGAGACTGATGCAACCAATGTGCTGCTCGTACATCTACAATTCAGTGTCTCCAGAAAAGGAAGTAATTGGGTAAAGAAATGGAATTTGATCTAAATTCTTGCAACAATGTGTTAACTATTCTAAAAACTCTGAAAGACCAGCTGATGGTATTAAACAGGATGGTGTACTAAGCCTACCACTCAATGTCTCAATGTTAAACTTAGGTTGATCAAAATGACTGGTAAGCCAACTAATCTTATTCAGTGCTAATCTTCCCTATATACATATACATATATAAATACATATATATATATATATAAAATAAAATAAATGCACCCTTTTAAAGTCTAGCCAGGCTCATAGGCCTGGTCTTCAGGTTTCAATGGCGTATGTGTTCTCCAGCTGGACAGGACGCCAGTCCATCACAGCATTACTCATTTTTGCCAGCTGAGTGGACTGGAGCAATTTAAACTGAAGTGTTTTTCTCAAGAACACAACGCATCGCCCGATCCAGGAAATGAAACCACAACCTTACGATCATGATGCTGACACTCTAACCACTAAGCCACGAGCCTCCACTCATATATATATATATGTAAATATATATATATATATAGCATCGCCTTCATTCTTATCAATGCCATCACTCAAACATCAAGGCATCAATGCTATCACTCAAGCATCAAGGAATGATATCAGCAAGTATATGGGAGTACTGCACATCCTACACATGTTAGGGGAATCTCATCTAATGCACAAATAATTTTGGGCTTGGTTTCTCTAGCTGGATGCACCTCCCTAACTATCTGTAGATCATATACATATCTAGTATGTCTTTATTAGAATTAATAGCAATAATATTTGCAATTATAATATCTGTAGAAGTGGTAGTTATTGTAGTTATATGGAAGTTGTAGTAATAGTAGTAATAGTAATAATAAGATGAAATAACAATCATAATTATAACAAAGGTCATAATTGTTTACCATTGCAGTTGTTGCAATGGTAGTTGTTGTTGCCTAACAGCAAAGAGATTAATATGATATCAGTATTGCAAAGGGAAAACTAAGAAATTCCTTTGGCATAAGAACATAAAAGATTGAAAAAGAAAAAAAAAAAAAACAAGAAATTACATGGAAACATGGACGTGGATGACACAGAAACAGAGGGATTAGAGAAAGGAAGGAAGTAATAGTTTTACTGTGATTGATACTGGAATAGTGGAGTCAATGAACAAATGAAGAATATAAAAGTAATTCAACGAATGATTTGTTTGTGGTTATTCACAGCAACTCATCAAACAGTTAATTAATGATTTGAACGAACTCATAAAACAACGATGATTCACAATAGCTCATTAACACCTGTGATAACTCACACCAGCTCAAGTAATTCTGAATGACTTCTTGCAACAATTCATTAGGCAGTTGGTGATAACCCATACCAACGCACAAAACAGTTAGTGATACAAAAACCACAAGTCATTGAAAGTTTGTAATGACTAACAACCAAGTTTCAAACATTTAGTGATGACAAACAACAACAAAAAATTAAGTAATGAATTATTATTCACAGCATCAAACGCCAATGATAAACCACAACAATTCATAAAATAATTATGATTGGAGTCATCAAGAGTTTGTTATGACTAAAGACTAAGTAAGTCTCCACACATTTGGTGATAACTGATCAAAAGAGAAACTCATGACTGATAACAAATTCTTATAATTCATGGCATCATCAAACACCAATCTTAAACCACAACAATTCATGAAATATTGATGATTAATAGCAAGCTGTGAAACTCCAACTCATACTGGATGATGGCAAATCACTTAATACCTACAGCAAATAAGAGGAACCAATTCTCTTAAAGTAACTCATCAAATATTAGTGATAACTCACAGAAAATCCTTATTGGTGACTGAGACAAGGTTAAGATCCGACAAAATTAACCGGGAACTAATTTCTTATACTCAGTAAATGATAAATTAGTTCCTGAAAATTAGTTCTCAGAATTACTTTAGATGGATTAAGACAATGGTTTCAAATAATTTTCCAGATTATTTTGTTATCAAGTCATTGCCTATTTATTTTAGAATCCAAGATCTGATACATGTATTTCATAGTAGCTTTCACTACCTTAACAACAACAACAGCAGTAACAGCAACAACAACAACAACAATGGCTTCAAATTTTGGCACAGGGCTAGCAAGATTGGGGGAATATGTAAGTTGATTACATTGACCCCCAGTAATCAACTGGCACTTAATTTATCAACCCTGAAAGGATGAATGTCAAAGCTGACTCTGGCAGAATTTGAACTCAGAATGTAAAAAAATGGATGATATACTGCTAAGCATTTTGTCCAGTGTACTAATGATTTTACCAGCATACCACCTTAATAATAATGATTTATTTGTTGTGGGAACATCAGATGTGGGGTATATCACAAGGACAGTTTGCAATTTGTCTTGGGGCTTACATACAAGGGAGAGAAGAGGGAGAATACTACGAAATATACATGCAGTATACAAAATATATGTACGCATCTGATATAATCCTCCTGATCCTGGAAGACCTCATAGATTCAGGATTAACCTTACCTCCAAAGGCTTGGACTCACACCCAACTGCTGTTCTGAACTCTCACCCAACTGTTGTTTTCCAATGTAGAAACACATGCTTAGAGTCAATCCATTCAACCAAACTATTTCTGTAACATTCACCTACATTTTGACAAATTCATAGTGTCTTCACTGTTGTTGTTGCCTTTTTGACAGTCCTTTGTAATCAAGTATGACTTGAAAGGAGATTTTTTTCATTTATGGGAGGGTACTTCATCCAAGATGTTCTACTCTTTTGTGGAATTATTGATGAAAGGTACCAGCGCAACCCTACCTGCAGGTATTGCACAATATCTTAATTTTAAGAAAGTATTAGATGAAAAAAAAATAATGTTTCATTGAGAGAATATATTTTTTTAAAATATATATTATTTTGAAAATAGTGAATGCCATTATTTCATTGTTTACCGCTTACTTGTTTCAGTTATTGGACTGTAATCATTTGGGGCATTTGTCTTGAACAGTTTTTTCTGGTCAAACAGGTCAATCCCAGCATTTTTTTTAAAGTCTGGTACTTATTCTATTAGTCTCTTTTGCTGAATTTCTAAGTTACAGGGAAAGAAACAGACCAAGACCTGTTATCAAGTAGTGGTAGTAGGGAATAATCAACACAAATACACACACATACACACACACATACACATGCACATACACACACACACACAATAGACTTCCACACTGATTCTGTCTGCCAAATTCACTAACAAAGCACTGATTGACCTGGGGCTATAGTAGAAAGACACTTGCCTAAGGTGTCACACAGTGGGACTGAACATGAACCCACATGATTGCAAAGCAGGCTTCTAAACCAAACAGCCATCCCTGAGTCTATCAAATTCTATTATAATACCAAAATACCCCTCATTTTGTGAAAGCCAGAATTTTTTCACAGAACACTAACGTTCCTCTGTACCCTCATTGATAAACAATGGATAAAGTGAAAGTGATGGCATTAGAATTATTGCTATGTAGTTTCAATTTCTCCTCAGATGAAGCAGACAAAGGTACAGCTTAACCACTTAGAGAGATATTCTACATGTCTAATGGTCAATTAGCATTCTACCAGCAATTGCTCCATGATTTCATTATTTACTGAAGGTTTGTTGTCTAAGTTTTTGAGGGCTTGCAACATATGGTTCTGATTAAGAAGATTTTTCCACTTCCATGCCTTTTCTTTCTTTTTGTTTTTGCTGCATGACCAAAATTGAAGGATTCTGTTCACAGCCAATAGGTACATCTTGGATCAAAAGGGTGGAGTAATATTAGAGAAGTTTATGTCAATCCTTAGTATCTAAAGATTGGTGAACTGTGAAAATAAATGGGAAGGAAGTGGGTTCTAGAACGGTAGTTATTGAAATGAAAGATTACATGCAATGTTTGCTTCAGTGTTTTAAAGTGAGAAATAGCATAAGTGAGAAGAAGAGAAGCAAAGCAATTTGAAAAGAAAACGTTTAGTAAGAGTGTGTATATGTAAGAATGTGTGTATGTGTGTGTGTATGTGTTTGTTGAATGTTTGTTGTGCTTGTTTGATGTGTGTGTGTGGTTAAATTTTGCAAAAGAAAACAAATATAGGAAAGTCTTAGGAGAGTATCTGCAACATAAATCCTCAGTTCTTGGTTAGAAAAAAAAATCAAATATTCTTGTGATCTTAGCAATCTCTAACGTCCCTTTGGTTTACAGTAAAGAAGGAAAAGAAAGAATAGATGTGAAGAAATAAGATAAAACAGTGAACAGGTTAGTGGTAGTGGTGGTGGTGGCAGTGATAATGGTTGGGAGAAAGAGAGAAATATGGAAATGCGGAGAATGATATCTGCATCATAGTTTACACACACACACAATGCAAATATGTGAGCCAATAAGAGGGATTTTAGGGAAGTTCCTGGTATTTCGAGTAGCCAAATATTTGCCAATCATACTCTTCTGTGTTAAAAATTTAATGAGATACTGGATAAGGTAAACTTAGTGACATTACATCCAAAGAAGTACATCATCACCATCAGCCTCTGGACGTTACTACCTTCGGTCTTTTGACTTACAAGGCTGGTTACCTGGTTTCCACAGTGTGTGAGTGACCAAGATCACAAATATCCCTGCAGACAAGAATGGCAGTCTGTCACAGGATTACTCATTTAGAGTTGAGTGGACTGGAGTAACATAAATTGAACTATTCTGCTCAAGAACAATAATTCATTGTTCACTCCAGAGATTGAAACCACAATCTTGTGTTTGTGAGTGCAACACCCTAACCACTAGACCACTTGCCTTCATCAAAGACCTCTACTCACCCTCAAAAGAGCATACAACATTCATTGCAGGAATGTCATTGGTTTTAGGTCTGTCCCATCAGAACTGACCAAAAGTCTAAATAACATTAGCAGCAAGCACATGAAGGTATTTGGCTTGAAATGTACTGAAGTTTTTTGAAGTGTATTTTGAATTATATTAAGAAATAAAATAGATGTAGATATATATGTATGAATAAAGATAGGAAGAGTCGCTCACTGTGTGTATGTATAAGTTGATGTGTGTATAGGAATGGTTGACCTCAGCAGAATTTGAACACAGAATATAAAGATAGATGTAATGCCACTAAGCATTTTACACAGCATGCTAATGCATTGTGTCTATGAGTTTGTGTGTATCAAATACATCCTCCCTCATCAAAAAAGACAAGTTCTTAAAAGTAACGAATTCTGAATTAAAATATGTAATTATTTGTTAATAATTAACAAATAACAGCAAGTTTTGATGTTTACCTTTCATTATTCTGTGATTAATGAGGTAAGTAATTAACTAAAATATACTGTTGGTAAGTTAATCAACTACTATAGGTTGCTATACTAGCAAACATTCTTACATTTTAGGTGACCAGTTATAATTTTGTACATCGTATTTCCAACAACTGAAACCTGAAATACTTTACTGTTAAACTGAGTTGAGTTGAAAGATAAAAGACAGTAGAATTTAGATATATTCAAATGTAGTTGTTCCAATGTTGGATCCTTTCTTAGAGAAATGAAGAGATGTTTCAACTATAACCTTAACCTTTTACAAATGAACCTTGTGACTAAGAAATTCCCATATTTGATGGCTTAAAAGATATATGGCCATATTAGATGCTTCGCATTTTCAACAGCACATAATCAGGAAAAAGTTTACATTGATTTCAAATTTTGACATAAAGCCAGCAATTTTGGGGGGATGGGTAAATTGATTACATCGACCCCTGTGCTCAACTGGATCATATTTTATCAACCCTAAAAAGATTAAAGGCAAGGTTGACCTCAGCAGAATTTGAACACAGAATACAAAGGTAGATGAAATGCTGCTAAGCATTTCACACAGCATGCTAATGATTCTGCCAGCTTGCTGCATAATTGGCAAATAATATTAAAATCAATCTAGTAGTACATAGCAAAACATTACAAATGTACCTTAACTATAAAGAGTAAAGACCCCCTTCAGTCATGAATGACCATGGGATTCACCTAGAAAGTTCCCCTCTGAGGCACAAGTCTGGGCAAGGTTGCTTATGAAAGACCAGCAGTCACTCATGGATGTCAGTCTCCCCTCTCTATACTACTGATGTTATTCAACGGAAAGACAAAGGCTGATACAGCTTGGTACCAGTGATGATGCAACTCATTTCTACAGCTGAGTGAACTGGAGCAACATGAAATAAAGTGTCTTGCTCAAAAACAAAACACATAGCCCAGTCTGGGAATTGAACTCACTACCTCACAATTGTGAGCCTAATGCTCTAATCACTGAGCTATGTACATTCAACTTCTTTAACTATAGCAGGAAATATTACTGTATATAAAAGTCAGGTTAGGTAGAAGAAACCATCTGAATCAAAATTAGCATTTAGTAGTGAATATCAGGAACCAAATTAGCCTAATAGAAGCCCAATCTTGCATATAGGACTCGAGGTAATTTTTGGGTGGCAATTTTTTGTTGGGGAAAAAGTGCATTTTATATGTCATCAAATACGGTTCTCACGCTGTTTGACCATCACTCACACTAGTAGTCTACCAAACCATTGGATTTGGCATAGAAATGTTTTATTGTTGATGTTAAATGTGGTTATGAATCTTAGCATTAGAAAAGTGATTTTCAGTGTAAGCACATCCTCAAAAAAGAAAGCAAACCAATGAAAGAATATCTATATAATTGCTCAATCTGCTGGAAATAGCAGTCATATTTCCCTCAAATAACATAGCTTTATCTTAAAAAGGAACATATTAGATAATGGGGTCATGAGTTTCCTACATATAGAAAATAGATTAGATTGTCACGACTGGAATGTCTTTGATCAGACATGTGCCCTATCAGGAGCTGATGTGGGGTTAAACAAAGAGAATGACATCATTACTATTTTACTG
The DNA here is from genome assembly GCF_001194135.2 of Octopus bimaculoides. Classification (NCBI taxonomy): domain Eukaryota; kingdom Metazoa; phylum Mollusca; class Cephalopoda; order Octopoda; family Octopodidae; genus Octopus; species Octopus bimaculoides. Next base: position 67,666,612 of record NC_068990.1, read on the forward strand.
CAACCCACTCTCTAAAATCCTTCTGCTTTGTAAATCTTTACCTATCTCTGGGTCATATAGTTCTGGCCTGCTTTTAATTTTGAACTCTTAAAAAATTGACACAAACCTTTCTTTCATCTACCACATTCTTTTATCAAAGTATGATTCATAAAACTCATAGAAATCCTAAGGTAGAGACATTTATCTTCTTAAACAAAACATTTATAAGATCTGTAAAAATAATGATGTTCTTTCAGTTTAAAACGAGGACAGATCATGAAGAAATCAGTTAGATTGAATCTCAGCATATTACTGGCATCAGATATTTATTTTATTTGTCACATGGGATTAGTCATGTAGCTCCTCTACAGCAAGAAACCTGTCCTACTGTTGCTCCTTCTCGCATAATTTAACCCATTATCTCCTAGAATAAAGCCACCTTCTCAAGATTTGTAGTCATGCAAACTGCATAGGAATCTCACAGATGCTGGTAACATAAAAAGAAAAGTACTCGACACATTCTGTAGAATAGATGGCATTAGAAAAATGTAACCATCAATAGAAAGCATGTCAAAGCGTTGAAACATGATATAGCCCTGAACTCTGTCGGATTCTGTCAAACCATCCAACTCATGCCAGTATGGAAGATAGACATTAAAAGATGATGATGATGATTTTGAATTTCCTCTTTGCTAGGTTTTGTTTCCAAAATGAAAGTGTAACTACAAATTACTGAACAAAATGGAATGGGTGAAGGTGTGTGTGTTTTGGAATTGGAATGCAAAAAAAAAAAAAAAAAAAAGTTGGGAACTGCTGGTCAGAATAGTTTCTTAAGCTCATAAAGAGAATGAGCTACTTAAGATTAGATCAGGAAATAAAAATAAATTTTATTAGAAGTATTTTGTCAAATGTTTTCTTTTGAGGACACAGAGATAATGAAATAGTAAATGTAGGTATGAATATGGCAAACTATGAAATGGTGGGTAACAGAAAGGAAATATGGACAGATGGAGAAAAATTGCTGTAGGAGTGGAGATGTAGAGCTATATCTTGGGAATGGTACAATATGGTAATTCTGATATGATAGTTAGATCAGGCATCATGGGGGGGAAAAATGATATAGGAGAGATGGAATTTGGTGACAGTATTTATTATTGCAATGAGATATTGGAATGTCTGATTCATACTGTCACAAGACAAGAGATATTGAATTGGTGGTGGTGATGGTTGTAGTGGTGGTGGGGATGGTGGTGGTGGTGATGTTGGCAGCGATGATGGTGGTGATGATAGTGGTGGTGATGAGGGTGGTGGTGATGCTGGGGGAGATGGTAGTGGTGATGATGGTGGTGGTGGTGGTGGTGATGAGGATGATGGTTGAGATGATGATGATGATAATAGTGAGCGATGGTGGTAGTAGTGAGGGTTGTGATGATGATGATGATGATGATGATGATTGTGGTGATGTTTAAGATGACGATCATTATGATGACGACAGTGGGGATGATGGTGTTGATAATGACAGTTTTTCCCTTTCCATAATCAAACGTCATTTCTTCAAAACCATTTTAATTTATTTCACAACGTTACGTCAAGCTTAATGTTGGCATGGTAGGTAAAAATGCAAGTGAGATGTCAAATGCGAAATATTTTAGAATATTTCAGTGTAATAGGTATTGAAACTAGAAATATATCTACCACACTTACAATGAAACATAATTTGAGAATGTTTTTTTTAGCTGTTTATTAATGTTTTTTATTGTTTTGTAAATCATTTTTGTAGAGACAACAAAATATTTAAAATACTGTCACTTAATCTTCCTCCTAACTCTGTTTTAGAAAGAAGTTCATAATATATTGGTAATAAGCTTGAATCACCTACATGTGTGAGTGTGTGCATGCATATATATATATATATATATATATATATATAGCGTCATACTAATATATACTTTTGTTATTTACACCACCTGTCCTCGTCTGTTGTTATTATTTGTATATTCTCCCATATATATATATATATATATATATATACACACATATATATACATATATATATAAATACATATATATACATATATACATACATACATATACATAAATACATACATATATATGACGATGATGATGATATATGCATATATGTATGTATATATGTATATACATGTATATATACATGTATATATGTACATACATATATATACATGTTTCTGTGTATATGCATATGTGTATGTGTACACATACATGCACACACACACACACACACACACATACATATTTTATATCTATATAAAATGATGTTTTTTTGTGTGTATGAGAAGAGAATAAGAGCAGCTGTCAAGCAAAGAAGCAATGTAGAGAGATATGTAGATGTGGAGAAACACAAATGAGATACAAATATAGCTCGATTATAATTACATTTTTCACGAACATAAGTAATTTTAACATGGACATATTGATAGCAAAACACATTAAGCAACAGGAAGTATGTAGAGAATGAATATCTCTGCGAAACATTGTTTAAAACAGGTTCTAGTGTAAGAATAATTCGGAGGATACTTGTTGGGTAATGAAGAAATGCCAATGTTAAAGAATTCAGATTAGGTACCATTACTGTCATATGAGACACTTTGGCAAAACCATTTTGGCAGTACTTATTTGGTATTATTTTTTATTTTTTATCTTCTATTTGTTTCAGTCATTAGACTCAGGTGGCCATAGTGGGGTACTGCCTCGAGAAATTTTAGTTGAACTAATTGACCTCAGTGCTTATTTTCTTTATAAGCCTGATACTTATTCTATTGGTCTCTTTTGCTGAACCAGTAAGTTATGGGAATGTAAACACACTAACACCAGTGGTCAATCAGTGGCAGGGGGGGGGGGAAACACAGACACAAAGGCACACACAAAAACAGATATATATATAGAGATATATATATATATATATATATATATATATATATATATATATACAATGGGTTTCTTTCAGTTTTTGTCTACCAAATCCACTCATAAGGCTTTGCTCAGTCTGGTGTTATAGTAGAAGACACTTGTCTAAGGTGCCACACAGTGGAAGTGAACCTGGAACCATGTGGCTGGATAGCAAACATCTTACCAAACAGCCCAGGTATCTTAATGTTTCTCTCATCTGTCTGTGTCTGTCTTTCTGCCCCGCCTCTCTCTCTCTCTCTCTCTCTCTCTCTCTCTCTCTCTCTCTCTCTCTCTCTCTCTCTCTCTCTCTCTCTCTCTCCCTCTCTCTCTCTTTCTAAGTCTATTTTCAATTGATAAATTGTAATATTTCTCTTTTTCTACCTCACTCTTTCTACCTGTATGCATATGTTTCTGCACACACATGTATGTGTCCATGCGCATGTGTGAGCTTTTCTTCAGCATTCAAAAATACTGTCACTGAAACAGGCTGAATGTCCACTCAACTGTGCCAAACCATCTGTGCTCAAACTGCAGCACCCTATTGTCTCATTCTGCCAATACTGAGAGTGAGATAGTCCGACATGAAGGACATGGAATTAAAGAGGGATGTGATGGTTTTTTAAGATACAATCAGCTTGCACATTCCGTAGAAAATATTTAAAAATTCAGTAACATAGATGATGTCTCACAAGAAGACGTTTATGAATAAAGACTGAGAGCAGAATGGTTGTTGCCACTGCAGATGACAGTGTAGATTTCTCTTTTAGAACCAACCCAGTAACAGTTTGGTTGCAAGCAATGATTCTAGTACTTCAGAGATTCCATATTTTTGACTGGCTTGGAATTATGCTGCTTGCTTTATTACTTGGTCTGTTGTTGAGTAAATATGCACAGTGGATTTTTAAGAATGGTTCCTCCAACTTTACAGACTTGTATTCTTTTTTTTTTCATTCTTTTATTTGTTTCGGTCATTTGACTGCAGTCATGCTGGAGTACCGCTTTCGTTGAGCAAACCGACCCCAGGATTTACTCTTTGTAAGCCTAGTACTTATTCTATCAGTCTCATTTGCTGAACTGCTAAGTTATGGGGACGTAAACACACCAGCATCGGTTGTCAAGCAATGTTGGGGGGACTAACACAGACACACAAACATATACATGCATATATATACGACAGGCTTCTTTCAGTTTCCATCTACCAAGTCCACTCTCAAGGCTTTGGTCAGCCCATGGCTATAGTAGATGACACTTGCCCAAGGTGCCACATAGTGAGACTGAACCCGGAACCATGTGGTTGGTAAGCAAGCTACTTACCGCACAACCACTCCTGCGTCTACGTATGGTTAACTCTAACATTCAGATTACTCTATCAAACATGATGCTTATTTATTCAAATCGTTTCGATTTAATCAAACACTATCTCATGGCTTTGAGATTTTGAAGATGTACTTGTATATTTTTAGAATGATATTTTAGGGTAGATGAAAAAGGCCAGATCTGGCTAGTTTGAACATAAAACATGGAAGATATTTGGGCTGGATATGGTGGGTTTAAATGCTTAAGAGTTAATGTCTCTGTTTAGATAACTCAAAGATATCTTAATTTGTTCTGATTAGGACTCTAATGTAGCTTCACAAGGCAAAGGTTATATTGAATATAATCTTGGTAAAAATCAACATTTGGGGAGGGACTAGTTGAGTACATCAACCCCAGAACTCAATTTGTACTTTATTTTATCAACCTCAAAAGGATGAAAGGCAACAGTTGAGCTTAGCTGCATCTGAACTCAGAATGTAAAGAGCTGGAAACAATTTTGCTAAGCATTTTTTCCAATGTACTAATGCTTTTTCTAGCTCACAGCCTTTACATGAAATATAAGTGTTAAAACTGAAACTTGGTGCCACACTAAATATTGACAACACCTTTACCGAAACATTCAACCATTTTGCTGTCTCCATTTCATATCACATAATAGCACATTCACAAACAAGTTTTCATTCACAGAAGAAAAATAAACAAATAAATAGATAAATGAATAACTATGGAAGAAAACTTGTTTTGAATTCAATATTTTTATACTTTTTTCTCTAATAATTCAAACTTTTCTTAAAATATTTTGATTGAATCCAAGAGTCGGATGAGAAAAAAATATAAAATAAAGTCAATATGACTGGGAGGAAAAAGTTAAAAAAAAAAAATGAAAAATGAAGAAATGGAAAGAAAAGGTATGATAAAACAAAAAAAAAAAAAATACAAAGATGACCTGACAATAAAAAGAATAATTTTTTGATAGTTTCAGAGATATAATTTATCATGGAGAAAAATAGGTTGTAATTAGAGATTGAAATCACAACTCATATAAGTTGAGAGACGTGTAATCTTTTTTCAGTAAGAATAGAACAATAGAAGTTTCAATTGCTGGTGTGTCTCTCTCTCAAAAATCATGATGATATGTATTAAATTTTCTATGAAACCATACATCTGTATATT
>NC_068990.1:67674841-67685503 GCF_001194135.2 Octopus bimaculoides
TATATATATATATATATATATATGTATATATTTCATTAAAAGTTTATATTCCCATGCCATCATGAGTTAAAGAGAGAGGTTCTTGAGGCAGGATTTTTATAACTAGACGCTCTTCCTATCACCAACATTTATTTGTTTTATAAGTAAAGGATGTTTTTAGTCCTCAGAAATTCAAAAACACAGTTATAACAAATAATCTGTTGATAACAATAGTCAACAAATTTCAATGTTGATAGAACAGTTACAGATGGTGACATCATGCTGATACACACAAATACAAATACATATACATATATACATACACGAAATTCATACACATACATTTATGTATACATGATAGGCTTGTTTCAGTTTCTGTCAACCAAATCCACTCACAAACTTAGGTCAATTAAAGGCTCTAGAAAGGTGTTACGCAGTGGAACTGAACCTAAAACTCCGGTCACAAAGAGAATTTCTTAATCAAACAGCCATTCCTTTATCAGACATGGCTGTACAGTTAAAGTATATGTGTGCATGTGTGTGTACTTATAAATATCTACATGTATTCATATGTAAATGTACATGTCTCCGAGTATACCTGATTGTATCCATATGTTTGCATACTCAGGTAGATATATGTATATATGAAAGGAAATTTATCCTGTGTATGAAGACCAAAAATCCATATATATATATGTGTGTGTGTGTATGTATCTGTGTATGTATGTATGTATGCATGTATGTATTATATAGCCAAACTTATGCAAGTGCATGCATACACATATGCATTCACACAGGGTGTACAATACCAGTTGATTAGCAAGTATGCAGATCAAAGCTAAATAGCACTATTGATCTTAGTTTTAACTGTCACATTTACATATTGGAAACATGGCCCACATAAATAGCATAAATCATATTAAAGTTTACAATTTAAAGGAATGAAAAAAAATTAAATAAAACACACACAAATATATACAAACATTCATGTACACAAACTTATATGCTTCCATATACATAAGCACATGTGCAAACAAACACACACACATATATGCTCAGACATACATTTGTACTTACATGCATATGTACATATATTCATACATACATTTGTACATACATAAATACATATGTGAGCACACATACATACTCACACATATACAAACACACACAAGCATACTTCCATATATACATACATAAGAGCACAACTTATTTCTATCGATATATCATTGTGTACTATATATCATTCTTTAAAATACAATACAGAAATAGAATTTGTTTCATCTTATCTCACATACTTCTCTCTTCTTTCTCTTGATCATACTTTCACATATATTCTGCTTATATTGCTGCATCCTTACACAAGCAAAACAATGGAACTAGAGCTGGTTCTTCAAATAGTTTTCAAAGTTATTTTTCATAGATCTAAATATAATCTCTACAGGAACCCAAATTATGATTTGAAAAAAGTCTATATATTTATGTGCACTCACACACATTCATATATATATATATATGCAGTGTGTGACAAACCACCACCACCAGCACTACCAAATTTCATTATTCTTGATGAATTATAATATAGGTGTATAATGCTAGAGTGCATGAATGAAGGAGTACAAATGAGCTGAGTGAGAGAATTTGATATAACAAGAATTAGGTGTGGTATGGTAAGAGAGAAGATTGAGCTTGCAGAGGTTGGAGATGTATATAGAAGATGTCAGTTTGGTAAAGAAGTGCCATGTGATTCAAATGGAAGGAACCGGAGGGAAAGGAAGAGTCAGAAGTGGTGAACAAGTTGAGCCTTGTGAAAGATGTAACAAAGGATGTAACAAAGGATCAGAAGAGGTGGTTAAGATGCTGTGCTGAATAAGATTCTGCACACACAAACACACAACTACTCCTACATATATAGATGGTTCTGATCATAATGATATTAGACATGAAAATGTTTGAATAGTTAACGAGAAAAAAAAATTTTATAAAAATTAATTATAAGCCAAAAGTTACACTTTCTTTACATTTTCAATACTTTTACTCCTTGTTTTTGAGATTCTTTTTTAGTTAAGTATTCAATGAGAAAATTGCAGATTAATTATGCTGACAATTATCGGTATTAATTTTTTTAAAGTTTTTTTACTGCTGTAAACTTTACTGCATTTAGAATAGTGAAAGGACGGAATTTCAACTCATTTTTCATTCACTTTTATCTTATTTTAAAAGAAGTTTCCTGGAATAAAAGTTTGTCTTCCTGTTTTAGTCTTATTAACTAATGATATAATAGTATATTGAATAACTATGGATGCACATTATCCAAAATCACTAATTTCTTATCTAAATTTTTTGACCAAGTTTGAACAAATAATATTTGGCTACAACAGAAAATATACTTTGATTATTCAATTATCTGGTTCAGACCAAACTTACTTGCATCCATTTTCAACCAACAATGAACATATAACAAAGTTTGATTAATCTTTCATATTTATGCAAAATGCAAATATTTGTTTTGACCCATTTTAAATGTATTATTCATACAAGAATGGATGAGATGTTTTAATTAAAAAAAAAAAATGGATATTTATGTATTCTTGAATGATTGTTTTTCTTGCTAACTGTATTTCCATGAACAGAGAATGAAATCTGTCATCAGTCAAACATAACAAAGTCAAGAAAATTAAGAGACATACCAAAGGTTACAACATAATGATATAATGGTGTTTAGTCAAGATTTTAAGATTTTAAGACATGACTATAATAAAGAACCTTAACTTCAACTCTACTGAATCTTTTTTTGCTGACAATAAATATTTGATTAATAGTAACAATATCACTACCACCTATAGACAAGCTTGTAAAATCAAAAACACAGTGTGCATTCTTTAACAATGCCATGCTTCTTGAAATTTGGCAACACCACTCCTAGTATACCTATACACCCTTTCCTCTTCATGGCTCTTTTACTGTTCAGCTTTGTTCTTTTGTCTTTTTGTGTTTTATCTTATATACAGTACATGTACTTCTAACATTCATTGTTGCCTTTCTTTACTTGACTTAAAGCTGTTTTATGTCCCTCCATTTACCCTCTTCCAAAAAATCATAGCACACCTGAGCTCTGTATACAGTGAACTCATTACAATAACATCTTTACTATGTTTGTGTTTATACTATCATACTATATCTTCTCAATACTATTCAGTTAATATTTTAACAGAGAATACAAAACATTGGATAATTATTCTCATAAAATCGGTCATTCAGTCTCTGAACAAACCATATAAAACTAGATATAAAACAGTTTCCTTGCCATATGACAATAACAGCACTTGTTTAGGTCATGACTAAGCATGGCATAAACAAGTGTAACCTGGGTTTAAAATTCACACCTGTTGACAGATACTGGTATGGCTGAGGTTTAGAAGCTTTCTTACCATCCAAGTGGTTTTGAGTTCAGTCTCACTGCAGAGCACTTGGATAACTGTCTTCTGCTATAACCCCAGGCTAAACAATGCCTTGTGAGTGAACATGGTTGATGGAAACTGAAAGAAGCATATTGTGTGTGTGTGCATGTGTTTCCTTGTTTTGACGTCATGTGATAAGCAACCATCATTCATTTCCAATCTTCCATGATAGAATTATCTAGCTATGAAGAAATATTACCTTGCTTGGAAATAAAAAAGAGTTGGTGATAGGAAAGGTATCTGACTGTAGAAAGTCTGCTTCGTTGAGCTCTGTTTGATCCATGCAAGCATGGAGAAAGAGACGTTAGAATGATGATAAAGGCATGATGACATGATAATGATGACGACAATGATGATGATAATTTCAAAAATATACTTTTGCAAAAGACTAGTATTTAAAATCTGAAATTTCAGAAGCCAGTCTCAGTTTTAAATGCCAACCCCTCAGGATACAAGAAATTGGTGAGAAAACTCAAGCTAAGCCAAACTACTTCATACAGAATGTTATAGAAATAGCTTAATATATGAAAGAATTAAAATGTTTTAATATATTCAGAGTTATTTGATTACCATATGTATAGAATTGTACGTAATTTGTTCCATAAATCTTTGTCAGATTCACACCAGCAACTGTCCAACACATCATTTATTAGTAGCTCCATGATATCCCCCTGGCATGCCATGGAGAAGAGACTCAATAAACTCAAAACCAGTTGTTATATTGTCAGTTGCACCACTTGCTGAAATATCATTCTCCAGTCAGACAAAATATACTCCAAGCATGAAAATGTTTTAGACACAAGTCTTTAGAGGATATTAACATAGACACGCATAAGTGTATGTGTGTATACATACACACACACGCGCACACATATATATATGAATGTGTATGTATACACACACACACACACATATAAATACATGAGATTTTATTGGATTCTAAAAATCTTTAGAAATTATTACACCAGGTTAATATTTCTAAATTTGAGATAAAAAAGTTATGCATATATAAACAGGCACACACAAACACATGCATGTATATATGAATCTGTGCATATGTGTGCATGCATGTATATATTAGGTATGCATTAATGTAAGTATGCATGCATGAATGCATATTTGTATGCATATTTGTACATATGCATGGGAATATATGAACTCGTGTCATTTTTGGGAGACTCATAAACTAAACAAATCAGTTCTCTAGGTTTGGCATATGAATGAAAATATTGTGTATGTGTGTATATATGTATATATACACATACACAAAAACACACACACATACACACATGTATATATTTGATATATTATTCAGTACTCAGAGTTTCCTGGTAAGCCATAGCTACAAAGTTATCTGATTTCAAAGAGGTAATTAACTCACATGTCACAGTTCATCAGTTTTTGTATGAAGCCATTATAGAAAGAACATTAACTTAGATCTATACAGGGTAAATCATAGTAAGAAAATGAGGTTCTATTTTCAAGGGCTTCACTCAAAAGCTGATGAATGGTGGAACAAGTGTTAACTGCCAATTAGAAATCAGATAAATTCATACTTGCGATTTGCTGGGAAACTTTGGGTATTGTGAGTGTTTTTACTGGTTTCAGCCAGAGGTTGGGGCCATGCTGGAACCCCATCTTTGTTTGTATAAAATATGAAATATATTGTAATGGCACCTGCAGAAGAGGGAAACCCAAGAAGACATGGGATGTGGTGGTAAGGGCCGATTTCAGAAAGTTGGGATTTACAGAGAAAATGACAATGAGTGTGTATGAAGTGCATTCAAGAAGTTTTGAGACATTTTTTTAGGAAGGGTAGTTATAACTGTCTAGATTATTGTAATTTTAATTTATCATTACTATACATCTAATAAGCTGACCTGCCAACTTGTTATCATGTTATTCCAAATTGAAAGAGACAGCTATAACAGCACTTTGGATACACCTTACTAAACACTGCTTTTCTTAGTTGACTAAATTATAGAATGCAGTCGGGACATGAAGACAATTTGAAAGCTTGCTATGTAATAAATGCTTGTGTTAAAGTGGGCAATAACATTACAGAAGCTTATGAAATGCTCCAGATTGCTTATGGATTAACTTGTATAAGCTGAGCATCTGTTTTTTTTGCTGGCACAAGAGGTCATGCAAGGCAAATCCATCAGCAAGCTTATGAGGTTCCCCTTTTCTGACTGATAGGTTATTATCTACATCCACTGAATTCCAGACAGTCAACAAGGACATTACTTTGTGGAGGTATTAAGAGAGTCCAGATACAGATTCCATTGTAAAAGACCAGAGCTCTTCCTCTCAGGTCAATGACACCTGAACCAGGATGATGCACCAGTTCACAGTTTCATCCTGGTAACCAACACCTTGACAGAGACGGGTATCAAAACTATCCTTCACCTTCCTTATAATTTGGACCCTGCTCTCTGTGACTTCTGGTTGTTCTCCAAGTTGGAGCAGAACCTGACGGACAGTCATTTTAAAGGCATTGAGAAGATAAAGGAAGCTGTGATAAGGATCCTAGTGTCCTCTTTGGAGGACATCCATGAGACTTTCACAAAGTGGCTGGAGTACTGCAACAAGTCAGAGGAGCCTAGTCTAAAGAAGATTAGAATTTTGTACTTCTTTGAAATTAAATATATGTCGCTCTTGAAAAAATCTTGAAACTTCAGGAATTACACGACACACACACACGTGTGTGTTATTTCTTTACTACCCACAAGGGGCTACATGCAGAGGGGACAAACAAGGACAGACAAATGAATTAAGTCGATTATATCGACCCAGTGCGTAACTGGTACTTATTTAATCGACCCCGAAAGAATGAAAGGCAAAATCCACCTCAGCGGAATTTGAACTCAGAATGTGGCGTCAGACGAAATACCACTAAGCATTTCACCCAGCGTGCTAACGTTTCTGCCAGCTCGCCGCCTCTCACATACGTGTGTGTGTGAGAGTGCATGTGTGTTTAGGTGTGTGTGAATGTATGGATGTGTATGTATATGTGTGTTTGTGTCTCTGCTTGTCAACCCCTCTCCACACTTTGTTTATATCACCATTACTTAGAAGTTTGGCAAAAGAGACTGATACCAGTACCAGAATAAAAAGTAATTGCTGGTTGATTTATTCAATTAATACATTTTAAGGCACTGAAACAAGTAAAAGATGTATCTATCTATCTATCTATCTATCTATATATCTATCTATATATCTATCTCTTTCTCTCTCTCTGTGTGTGTGTGATATTTACAGTAAGTGAGAGAGTGAGAAAGACAGATAGAATTTTAATGTGTATCAGTATTCACAGGCCTGTATAAACACACAGGTATAAAGGAAAGAAGAATGATCATGTATGTGAATGGAATAATAATACAAATCAAGACCATTTTATTGCTTGATACTGAGCTGGCTTTAAATTCCCCAAACTATCAGTTTAATGCACGATACATGGTAATTGTTTGCAGCTGCAATTTATTCACTACCTAACCTTCGATGTCACCTCTTTCTCTAATTGCATCATTTACTATTCAAGTAATTACTCATCACTTAACCATAAATGTCCTGTTTATGCTTGGTTTTTACTATTACTTCTTTTACAAATAATAGAATCTCTAATCGGAAACAATTAGAAATTCAAGAAATTAAGCCTTAATTCTTTCCCATAATTCATTTTCTTCTTCTCTTCCCATTCCTGAAAAATCGTTCTTGCTTTTACTCTTACCTCTATGATATAGACTTCTCAGGCTTTCTAACTACGCACATTCTTTCATACATTTATTTCATCATTTCCTCTGCACATGCACACATACACACATGAAAACACCGACAAACATGCATGTGTGTCTCTACTTGTGTGTATGTATAGAAGAGATACACATGCATGTGGCATTGTACATACACACACACACACGCACACACACACACAAACACACAAACATACATGTATGTATATATGTGTGTATGTATATATATATATATATATATATATATATATATATATATATATATACATGCATAATAATAGAAGAGTTAATTTATTTTGGAATGTTTGTATTTTATCAACAAAAACTTCTACTTTAAATTAAAAATCTTAAATGGGAAGAATAGGGAAAAGTCTACAATGGAAGTTCTAATAGTCGTTATTCAAATGCAATACAAAAAAAAAAAATTGTAAATAATATATGCAGTTCATTTTATTCAACATCTATCTTAGTATCACAAGCATGTACAGTTCATTTTTAAAAGTGTTTGACTCATCCCTTGAAAATATTTATTTATTTAGTTCACTGGGTGCGTGCAGAGCAGTAAGAGCCCAAATAATTCATTTTTGATATGTTCTTGCAGATTTGAATGTAACTATTTGATCACTGTTGTTTTTTGATCATCAGAGAACACCTGCTTTCTTAAGATAATGTGTTTCTTTAATTGATGTGTGTTCATGACATGTGATGCATTGATCTAATGAGACTTTAAAGCACCTTTTGAGACTTCTTGTCAAGGGAAAGGATGTGTCCTCTGGTGACATAATACAACAGCAATCAGGTATTTATGTTTGAATCTGGCAGGATATATAAAGCATGGGCACATACACTATTATTTGGGTTCTTGTTCAGCATCCATCTTATGAATTCTTATCTGTTTGGCAGATATCAGCACTCATTGACAAATAGCTTGTTTGCTGATTCCTATGAACAAGAGTCTGTACTATTGTTAGTTTCATCAGCCTAGTCGATTGCAGAATTGTTAACATGCCAGGCAAAATGCTTAGCAGTTTTTATCTATCTTCAAATTGTGCCGAGGTTGACTTTGCCTTTCATCCTTTCAGGGTTGATAGATTAAGTATCAGCGAAACACTGGAGTCGATGTAATCAACAGGTACCCTCACCTCAAATTTTAGGCCTTGTGTCTATAGTAGAAAGGATTATTATTATTATTATCATTATTATTATTATTATTATTATCCACTCAGGCTTTTTTTGAACTCTTGGAGTCTAGCATGCATAGCAGGCTTGCTAATTGCAGTCTACAGTACCATGCTATCTGTTCTTTTCTTTTCAACTAGCATTTTCCGAATTTTTCTGGTGGTGCCAAGGAGGCAAAACTTTTTTAACAACTCGACAGAGCACTCTATTCCAATTTCCATTATATTCCTCTTGATGCCTTCTGATACTGTCCCCAAGGACCCAACAATAATTGGCACTATTTTCACCTTCATCATTATTATCATTAAGGCATTTTGTTCTTTTGAAATTTTAAATTTTAAAAGTAAAAGCAGAACTTTATTGAACATTATATAAAATTATCAACTTAGCAAATTAGGACACAGATACACACACAAATATATATATATATATATATATATATATATACACACACACACACACACATGCACACACACTCACACACACATCATTTCATTTACTAGTAAAGTATGCATATTTAAATATTGATTTTTTTTGTGTATGTTTGTGTGTGTGGGGAGTGCATTCCATACATAAACCTCAAACTGAGAATCGATGTATTTGTACATATGTGTATGTATGTAGGTGTGTGTATATATGTGTGTGTGTGTGTGTGTGTGTGTATATATATATATATTTGTGCTGATATATGCTTGTTTGCATGTTTGTACATACATATCTATGTTTATATGTAAATTTATATCCTCAATTAATGTATTTGGGAAACACCTTGCATCCAGTAAGAGAATTTTTTCTTGACTTTTTTGTAAGATTTATGCCAATGTAAGAAAGAGATCATTATATTATCATTATTATTATTATTATTAGTATTATTATCTTCTTCTTCTTCTTCTTGATATTATCCTGCTTTTTTTTGCTGTATTTATAACTACATAATCATACAATGCAGTAAGTTATTATAAGTTTCCCCATTTTAAATCAAACACTTCAAGATTTATTACATATCTAACCAAACTATTTTCTTTATCTTCTTCTATTAGCGCTCTATATTAAACATCAGTAAATTTGCAGTGAAAGATTGGATATCCAAGATAATATTATTTAATGCTTCTATGTAATATCTGCAATCAAATTTAATTGGTTTTCGATATGAAATTAGGCAACTAACTGATACAAATATAGTTTCTTTTTCAAGCAAATTCACTGAGCTGTGCAGTAGTGAGAAATTACACCACTTGTGTCTGCATAAATATATCATCATCATTATTATCAGAATCATCATTTTAATGTCAGCATTTTCATGCTTGTATGGACCAGATAGAATTTGTTAAGTGAAGTTTTCTATAACTTTATGCCCTTCCTGTCTCCAACTCTCACCTGTTTCCTTGCTGGACATGTTTACATGTAAGACTGGAAATAAAAGCACATCTTGCATGATGGTAATATGGTAATGCTTGCTTTCAACTATCATACATTGTCAAGATTAGGGGACACACATTCAGACATAAATATTTATATTTATGCGTGAGTGTGTGTGCTCGTTTCAGTCATTAGATTGCAGCCATGCTGGTGCACCACCTTGAAGGTCTTTTAGTCAAATGAAACGAACCCAGTACTTATTTTCTTAAGCCTGGTACTTATTCAATCAGTCTCTTTTGCCAAATCATTAAGTTATCAATAACACCAGTTGTCAAGTAGTGGCAGGGGACAAAGACAGACAAAATCGCGTGCACAAGCGCGCACATACATGCACACACACACACACATACAATGAGCTTCATTCAGTTTCTATCTACTGTCCAGTCCATTTCTGAACACTTGTAGTTTCTTGAGGTGGCTACAGAAGAAGTGGACAAAATAGACATAATCAGAGTGAGATGATTGCAGTTCTTAAACACCTCCCAGTGTTTGGGGGTTAATAAGGCTACTAATGTTGCAGGTCTCTCTGAATGTATATTGTTCCATGAACCAGTTTGGGCTGGGTGAGAGAGAGAATGTGCTTTTAAAATTTTTGTTGTAGTAGTGCTCTAACATTTTGTATAGGTGTTAGGGTGTTTGGTGTTGTTTTACCATGTAGTGACTGACCCGGCGGGTATGTGGAAGAAATTGTTTCAGCAGCAAATTGTGTAATTTGCATATCCAGCTGGTCTTTTTCATTTTTTATATTCTTTCTTTCTCTGAAATAACAAGCTAAATACTCTCTTCACTTTGGTCAGCACAATGCAGTGTTCATGCTTTTTCCTGTTTTCTTCCCCGATAACTTCCACTGTATTTCTCAGATGCCCCCCCCCCCC
>NC_068990.1:67685947-67696147 GCF_001194135.2 Octopus bimaculoides
TATATATATATATATATATATATATATATATATATATGTATATATATATGTAAAAGTTATCAAATAAGAGAGAGAGAGATGGAGAAATGGATGAATGTATGAACGGATAGGAAGATTGATATATATATATATACACACACACACACATACATATACAGAGAGACAGAATAGAGGAGTGTATGAAATAAGTGTGTGAATGTGAATATATTATTTGTATAGCTATATGTTTCCCTGAATGAGTATGTGTGTGTAAGTGAGAGTATTTTTAAGTAGAGAAAAGCAGATGCATTTGTCTAGGGTAGATATGCTAAGATATTTTCCCTATACTTCCTGTATCAGTGATGTTGATGATGATAATAGATAGCTGACTATATTGTGTTTAGCTAGTACATTGTCTCTGAATCTGTACACAATTCTCTGTAGATGAGGTTTTTATTACTCCAGGATATATTTTGCTCACTATGACCTTCACTTACTCTGAAAATTAGCCTTAAATAGCTCAAAGTCATTTATATTGAAAATAAATATGCTCAACTGAAGGTCTTCTAAGGCTTTCATCTGTGATTTCAAATATATGTCATTGTTTAATGTGTATGTGTATACATATCAATGAGTATCCGTGATTGTGTGTGTGTGTTTTTGTAAGAATATGTGTATGTGTATGTATATATATATATATATATATATATATATATATATATATATATATATATATATATATATACATGTATAATTATGTATGTGTGCGTGCATATAGTCATGTTTATGTTTATGTGTGTACATGTTTGAGGACATAAATTTGGAACAGTATTCAAACACATGCCTAAATATACATACACACACATATATACATGCATATTTACATGCAGAGACATGTGTGCACACATATGTATATGTGTGTGTGTATGTGTATACATACATAATATACACACACACATATGTAGTAGACTTTTTGTATACTCATTTAATCTCTCTCTCTCTTGTTGTATATACAGAGTGAAAAAAGAGAGAGAGAGAGAGAGACTATGCATATATATATATATATATATATATATATATATATATATATATATGCACAAGCACATATATATAGGCACACACATGTGCATGTGTGTGTGTCTGTATGTAGGCAGGCATGCTTGTGTTGTGTTTCTGTATTATATTTAGGAAGGCAGCTAACAACCTATGAGTGCTCATATCATTAAATAATTTTGGGCTTTGAAAACTGGTGTGCTTGTTGTACGCAAGAACAAATATTTTTATGTTCTAAGTACAAATGTTGCAGGTAAAAATATAGTTTCATCGACACACACACACACACACACTCATGAGATGGAAGGCTGTGTAAGTTTAAGAGTAAAAACAAAACTAAAAACTTTCCACTCTTTTCTTTACTTTTTCCTTCTTACACTCACATTCTAAAATGATGCATTTCAGAAGCAACACCAAAGCAGCAATTGCAAATAGTAGATGCACATTCAATCACTGTAATGGAATACCGACTTCATAAAAATAGCTGTTTGCATTTCAATATAGAGGAGTGTGGAAGTGAGCATGTTTGAGTGTGTGAGTGCCTGTATAATTCATATATATATATGCATATGTATTTATGTGTGTGTGTTTGTATGTGCATGTGTAGAGGTGCAAGCGTGACTACGATTGGGAAGCTTGCTTTCCATCCGTATAGTGTCAGGTTCAGTCCAGCTACCTGGAACCTTGGGCAAGTGCCTTCTACAATATCACCAGGTCAACCAAAGCCTTGTGAGTGGATTTCATAGACAGAAACTGAAAGAGGCCTGTAGTTTTATATGTATGTATGTGTGTGTGTGTATTTGTGTGTGTGTGTGTGTGTGTGTGTATGTGTGTGTGTGTATGTGTGTCTGTATGTGTGTGTGTATGCATTTACATGTACTTTGTCCTGACATCATGTGATGATGATTATCAACCCTCATTTCATACAAGCAATGATATTTGTTTCTACCATTCAGAGGAAAACAGGTCTGGCCATGGAGAAATGTTACCTTGCTTGGAAATAAGTGAGGGTTGGCAACAGAAAGAGCATCTGACTGTAGACAATCTACCTCAAAAAACTCTGTTGACTCAAGCAAGCATAAGATATGATGCTGTTGTTGTTTTTTTTTTTTACATGAGAGAGAGTCTCTTCATAGACATGTTGTGTTAAAAGCACAATATGTAAGGTGAACATCATCGTAGCAGTGACTCATAAGAATCAAAGACATGTTTCACCCACTTTCAGGTTTGTCAATGCCATACAAATTGTTTACTAAGAGAAAATTGAATATAGAGGAAGGAGTGAGTACATGTGTGTATGCATATGTATGACACTTGGCCAAGGTGTCACACAGTAGGACCGAACCAAAAACTATATATGTCTTAGGCATGTATTGTACTCTTGGCTTATCTCACTTAAAAACCAAAAAATTCTTGTCTGACAGTTGAGTTCACTCATGGAATGTTAGCCTCTTTCCTATGTATCATGTTAACCTTAATTTTGAATATCTTTGTAAATTTAACTGGATATTAAATTACTAAACTCTTTGCCAGTTTATTTAATTTGTTTAAAGTACCCAAAATTACCAATACCATTCAAAATATGATCTGCAAAATGGAAAGCCTTCTACTTGAATTTAAAGCAGATAATACTCAGAATACATTTGGTGGGTGAGAAAAAATACACAATAAACAGATGAAATTTAATAAAATTTACATTTTATTTTAAAAATTCAAACTTACTTTATGTGAAATATTGTAGCAAGAGAAAAATAAAAATATCTATTTGAATCTTAAGACAGTTAACTTCTATAAACAATGACCCAGCTTTGAAGGCTTTAGAATAACCAGCATGCACTGAATGTGTGTGTGTCTGTCTGTCTGTTTCTTAAAGAGTGAGAACTCAACACAGTTGTAGAGTAATATATTTGTTGTGGGTTATTAGAATGTTCAGTTTCCTATAGTGGTTTGTATTTTTGTTCAATCATTTTCAGGAAAAACAGAATTATCTAATAATTAGGATCTCATTTTTAATAATAAGAATAATGAGTCAATTAGGTAATGAATTTCAAATTCACTTTTTAAAATTTATTTATTGAGAACTAAACAACTGTATAAACATATAAGCTGCAAAAGTAAACTTATTTGAAAATTCTCTCTTACTTCCTTGCTGTTGTCATCATCATCATGGCAATGATCTCGTAGAATCATTAGCTCATTGGACAAAATGCTGAGCAGAATTTCTTCCAGCTTTTTTATGTGGTAGACTTAAATTATGCACTGGTCAATTTTGCCTTTCATCTTTTTGTGGTCAGTAAAATAAACACCAGCTGAGCATTGAAGGCATCTTAATCAACTTTCCCCCTCTCCTCAAAATTGTTGGCTTTGTGCCAAAAATAGAAAGACTTGTTGTTGTTGTCGTTATTTTTATTATAGACTTTGTACTGTATACAATATTGTGAGGTTGTTGATTGAAGATATTGTATCTACTGGGGCGGGGTGGGGGGAGATTGTACTGATTGTCAAGTCACAACAGGGACCTCAGACAGACAGTACTTTATGCAATATGCGTGCCGTTCCAAGTAATGCCGACTTTTGCAATACATCTAGATTGTAGAGTATTTCTAAGGTTTTCAAATGTTTTTTTCAGATTGGGCGGTATTGAGCACAATGCTCGGATGACAATAAGGATAACCTTTATGATTGAATCTCGTAGCTGCCACATCTTAGCAATATCAATTCTCAGGTCTACATATTTATCAACTTTTTCTCTTTCTTTCATGATGATACGCTGATCTCCTAGAACTGCTACATCGACTATTAGACACTCTTGTTTGTCCCTCCTAAAGGTTACTATAACTGGCCTTTGGTATCTCTGTCTGGAAATCAAAGTCGCAGAGGATTTTTGCCTTCCTCTTTGCATCCATTACCTTTTCCAGTGTATATTGGGACCTGTAACCTCATATCCTCACTTATGGCATAGTAGCCAGTGAGGGTTTGAGCTACCTTGTCATGTCTATGTTTGAACTCTTTCTGTGCAAGACTTTCACAAGTACTGACAATGTGAGTCACACTTTCAACTCTCTTCCCACACATTCTGCAGACGTCCGATGCACTCGTGTCACATATATTCTTTTTCACTGAGTTGTTATTCAATGCCTAATCCTAGACAGCAATAATTAGGCTTTCAGTCTTCTTTTTTAGGTCACCCTTGATGAACCACTTTCATGATGCTTCCTGGTCTTTTAATTTGTTAGTTTCACAGTAGAACTGACCATGTAATTCCATACAGAGAAGGGTTTCTTCTCTCTCATTGGCTGTTCTTGATTGGAATTCATGAGCACTCTCTTATTATTATTATTATTATTATCATCATCATTATTATTATTCAGTTAATGTAAGATGTTGCAAAGATTTTTTTGTTGTATAAATTTCTTTGATGTGAATGGTTAAGCATAAGTATTTTTTACTTTATTGTTTTGACCTAACATACTTTACACTGATAGTACTAAACCGATTCCCACAGACAGATGGTTCATAACATTATTCTTTATATACACAGGCATACTTATAGAAATCACTACTGCAATGGATTCAATAAATAATTAAATGAATATATAAACAAAATAATATCTAACATAAACCTCAATACTAACAGTAAAATACTTTCTAAAGAAATTAACAACATCTATAACTACAATAATGCTCAAAATATATCTTGTGTTACAATAACAACTATAATTAATAAACCAGCATTATAATGCCAGATAAATTCTGAAAGGCAGTTTGTTTTTGTATTTGTTCAGCAAGATTCTTTATGTGAACTCATGTGTGAACTCACGTGTGAACTCTTGTGTTGAAACATATTTTGTTGTATCTTGGGTGGGTCATTATGCCAATAATAAATACGTGCATTGGTATTACTTCACTTCTTTATTGTTATTTGTAAATTGGTTAATAATTTAACTAATTAATTGATTGTTTGGTTAACCATTCTGTCAATCAATCAATCAGGTTGGTTTATCAAAGTCTCTTCATTGCCATTTGTGACCTCATCAATGACATACCCTCTCTACTCTGCATATTTAATAATCAATAAAAAATAAAAATGAGGAGGAGGAGGAGGAGGATAGTAATTATCCATTCCACTATGGGCACAAGGCCTGAAATATTGGGGGAGAGGGCTAGTCAATTACATAAACCTCATCAGTACATTACTGGAACTTATTTCATTGACCCTGAAAGCATGAAAGACAAGGTTGACCTCAACAGAATTTGAACTCAGAACATAAGGACAGATGAAATGCCACTAAGCACTCAGCACGCTAATAAAATCTGCCAGGTTGCCATCTTAAGAATTCTAAATAATAACAAGAGCTCAATTCAACTTAGATTAAACAAATATACTACTTTTCTACATACACCCTAAAAAATTCAAGAGAAACTAATTCTTGACATCACTAGCCCACACCCGACCATCTCCAATAGCAACATTGGTTTGTAACACAACATTCACAAGCCATCATGCTACACACAAACTTTCATAAGAATTACAAAATGGTTCCCACAAATATCATTTGTCATTATCCACTTATTTAACCCTTTAGCATTTAAACCAGCCATATCCAGCCAAAATATTCTACCTGGTCTCTCACACCTACCCTGCAATGTAATTCTAAAAAAATTAAACAATTACATCATCGAAATCTCAAAGCTATGAGATAATACATAATTAGTACAAAGCGATGTGACTAATTAAGCATTATATTTGATAGAATGATCTGAATGCTAATGGAATAATGGAATAAACACAAGAGTTTCATCTTAAGAAACAACTAAAACTATGGTTACCAAATTATCCATCAGTCTGCCAAGCCTGTATCATCAGCAATGAAGATGGAGTAGTATGCATGGGGTTAGCATTTGACTACATTTCAGCTCATGGAAGTGAATGGCTTAGTGGTTAGGGTATTCGGCTCATGATTGTAAGTTTATGATTTCGATTTGCAGTGGTGCATTGTGTTCCTTGAACAAGACACTTTATATCATGTTGCTCCAGTTCACTCAGCTGGCAAAAATGAGCTGTACCTATATTTCAAAGGGTCAGCCTTGTCACACTGTGTGTCATGCTGAATCTCCCTGAGAACTACATTAAGGATATGCTATCTGTGGAGTGCTCAGCCACTTGTACATTTATTTCAGGAGCAGGTTGTTTTGTTGACGGGAGCAACTTGAACCCTTATCATTGTAAGTGATGGAATGCCAGTTACATTTAAGCTCACAGAGTGCAGAGGCTTTTAATATCTAGTCACATCTTCCTAACCTCAATCTCTTGGACCTTAGCATAGTTCTAGTGTCAAATACCTATTTCTTTCTGTTTCCAGCATGGCGACAATCTCAATTATGTTAGTAAATAACTTCATTGCTTTAATTCGATCATATAACTTTCATTGACATTTATTTCTAGCATTACTTCTACGCTCTCTTTTATCAAGCTTTAACCCGACGTTGGTCATAGCTATCTTCACATCTAACTATTTCGCTCTATTACTTACTAGCAATATATCGACCACAGCAGCAGCCATCAGCTATTATCACATTCTAAAATAAATCTTGCTCCATGTCTGCTTTAAACTGTTTTATTTTATTTTAGAAGATAAAAATCAGTCACCGAGCAGCAGCAAATATATTCTTACACATCATGTCCTAACTTTCCCTCCATATCAAATGCAGCAACTATCAGTGAAATGTATATATATATTTATGTCTCACACTTAGAAATCAATTGAAGCAAGATTAAAAATAAATAAACAACAACATTAATGATAATAATAATAATAATAATAATAATAATAATGAGAAGAAAAATGAAAACAACAATGATGATGATGAATACAAAGTTGTTGTTGATGATGATGGTGATAATAATAATAATAATGATAAATAGTAAATAAAAATGTGAGAAAATTTGTTTCCTGAGCTTGAGTCTAAATTTAGGCAAAAATTTCTCTCTTGCTTCCGAATATAAACACCAAATTTAATAACCAAAATTCAATAAAGAGAATAGTTCCTGCAACCCCATCACTTCCCACTCCCTCAATTACAAGATCTACTTTGTAGACTTAAATCAGTCTTACTTGTGCCTTCCCTCCTCCCTCACACATTTTCACTCTATCTCTCCAATTTCTATATTCATCTGTCTCTGGTAATATGCAAAATGTATACAGATTTAATGATGTATGTGTGTATGTGATTTTGAGTTTATAGCTGTGTTTGCAAGTAATTTCATCTCTTGGCCCATTATAGATATATAAAGTATGATGTAAGCTTCTCGATATATCTAAATTAAAATGTAATACATATATGCTTTATTATACATATACATTACATACATAGACACATGAAACAAACAAACAAACACATATATACACCCACAAACACACACATAGATATGTGTGTGTGTGCATATATATATATATATATATATATATATATGTATATATATATACACACACACACACATATATACATACACACATGTATCTAATATATCTATAGAAAATATATTTAATTCATCATAACTATTTTTTACAATATCAATAATGATGTGTATACAAGTGCGTGTATATATATATATATATATATATATATTTATATACATGAAAATAAAAAATAATAATAAGGCAGAATGCTAAACTGAAAGCATATTTGAATATAGATGTGCATAAGGACGATTAGAAAGGATTTCTAACCGGCTTTCATAGCATGGCAAATTTTCAAGAAGAGGGGAAATGAAAATAATGTATTTTACAAAAATATAAAAAATGTATAAAAAAAATAAATATACCAATACATTATATTGTCTTTGAGTTTTTAAAGTTCAATGGTAATCCATGTAGATAATTGTTAGATAGGTTAGGATGCATGGAATTAGGAATGGTGTTGTGTTTAAAAAAGGCTGAGAGTTTATGTGTTAGACAGGAAGTGTGGTGTCAAAACAGGAAGTGTGTGTAAGGGAAGACAATTCTGTGGGTTTTATACTCTTTAGTTGGAGTTCTGGACTCTTTGTGAACAGGAAGTTTAAGTCTGTTCTTAGAGAAACAAGAAGTAAATTTATATGTATTCCAATGGGTAGACGACAGAAGGGAATATGGTCACCTCAGTTCTGGTTAAAGTAAATTTCTTCCAAAAACAGAGAAATAGATAGATAGAGAAAAAAAAGAGGAAAAAAATCAAAAGAAAAGAATGAACCAGTACAAAATTGGTACTTTATTTAGTGACCATGAAATGATGAAAAGCAATGAATGCCATGAAATGTAAAGTTGGCCTTAATGGTAGTTAAAAAAATTATGTGAAAGAACATGTGTGATGGTTAGCAGGGTGAAACTTCGAAGTCTCTGTCAATACAATTCTTATTAAAGAATAATAAATTTTTCTCTACCAAAAATATTGAGTAGTTTAATGCAAAATTGTTTTTATTATAAAATAAAAACAAACACTAATATATGTATGCATATATATATATATATATATATATATACATACATACATACATACATACATACATACATACAGTGTGCGGCTAATAGCGGTGAATTAAGTGTTGTCTAAATTAGGCAAATATGAAAATAACACTCACATCTCATTTTAACAGATATATCTGCCAAAATTACATAAAATGTATCTTGAAATACTAAGGAGTAAATCTATAATAAAATCACCATTGGTTTCAACCATGGCCTCTAGACGAATTCGGAATCTCCTGCA
The DNA here is from genome assembly GCF_001194135.2 of Octopus bimaculoides. Lineage (NCBI taxonomy): Eukaryota > Metazoa > Mollusca > Cephalopoda > Octopoda > Octopodidae > Octopus > Octopus bimaculoides. The sequence continues at coordinate 67,694,726 of NC_068990.1, forward strand.
ACTCTTCTGAATGGTCTCCTTGTTTAAGATGTTGAATGACATCATAATCCTTGCCTTCAGTTCATCTTTGGTGTTACAAGGAGTTTTGGTGGTCTCTCATTCAAATGCATACTAATCAAGGAGGTTACAGTCTGAGGAGTTTGAAGGCCAGATGTTAGGGGTGATGTAGTCGCAGAAATTGTCTGACAGCCATGATTGGGTCCTCCTACTTGTGTGACATGGTGCAGAGTCCTGTTGCCAGACACAGGGTCCCCCACTAGCAACCCTCTTGACCCAGGGCAGCACTACCTCCTCCAGGCACTTGATGTAGGCCTCTGTGTTGAGTGTGAGGCCGTGTGGGAAGATGAATGGAGGTATAACGTCATCATCACTAGTGATCACTCAAACACCATGATGTTGACTGCATGTTTGATTTTTATCACTCTCAGTATGTCCCCAAATTGACAGCCAAACACTCTGAAATGTTTGTATTGGAGCTTCCAGCATGAATGCCAAGCAATACAACATGTCAAATTACTAGCAAAGTGAATTGTATCATGGTGCTGATTTTCTCACAGACAGTGCCCAACTGACCTCTACTAGACTGTGTAGTTGACAAGATCAAAAACAAACAATGCACATTTGTGAAATTAAAAATGTAAAATTACAACAATTTTGCCATCACACACACACATCATATGTTCAAAATGTCAAAAACTTTTCCATTCTTCTTCCTGAGAAGACTAATACACTTGCTTGTTGTTTCCACACCTATCTTCATCTTTTGTTTCTGCAAATTTTACTATATATATTTTATACATGTCTACTTTTGCGTGTATACGAAGATGTTAAATATAACTGTATGCAGCTTTATTTTAATCACTGGTGTTTATTTTAATCTCACTGCTCTAATTAATTCATTTCATTTCGACCAAGCTTTGCACAGATCAACAAATCTATTATTTTCTGGTCTAATATAAGAACAAGAGTTCTGGGTAGGTCACAAATAACAAATTCAATGTCTGTAGCTGAAGAAGTATTAAAAAAGAACCAGAAACATTGTTTTGTCTATAAGGAGAATTTGTCTCCCGAGACAGTTTTCACAGCAAAATTCTTTCTATGTTTGAAAATACATGAATATAAATAAATTTATTTTAAACAATTTAAAGTTTTTCAAATTCAGGTGCATTTTCAACAACAAGTTTGCCTCTATTTTTTCCTGCATGGAAATACACCCCGTTTTTTGTTATATGTATATATACAAGGAGTAGCTGTATGGTAAGAAGCTTGCTTCCCAACCACATGGTTCTGCGTTCAGTCCCACTGTTTGGCACCTTGGGCAAGTGTCTTCTGCTATGGCCTCGGGCCAACCAAAGCTTTGTGAGTGGATTTGGTAGACAGAAACTGAAAGAAGCTTGTCATATATATATATATATATATATA
>NC_068990.1:67696580-67705477 GCF_001194135.2 Octopus bimaculoides
ATATATATATATATTTATATGTTTGTATGTACACTTGCATCCATTTAAACACACACACACGTATACACGTATAAATACAATGTATTAATACAAATGTGTGTGTGTGTGTGTGTGTGTGTGTGTGTGTGTGTGTGTGTGTGCGTGTGTTTGTGGTGGGGCTGTCACATGTGTATATGCACATAAACAGATGAATATCATCTCGTATTTTTCATCAAACTAAATTCTGATAAATGATAATTTTCTAGTTTGATAAACGACGTAATAATTGACAGCAAAAATATTCATAGGCTGAATACGTCTATGGAATGTATGATAGAGAGCAAGTAACAGAATTTAGACAAATGTTACTACAGAAGTTTCTTGTTGGAATCAAATTTGAGTAAGGAATCTCTTGCTCATCATCATCATCATCATTTATCATCTACTTTCTATCCTTGCATGGGTCAGACTGATTTTGTTGAGGCAGGTTTTCTATAGCTGGACGCCCTTCTTGTTGCCAAACCTCACCTGTTTCCAAGCAAGGTAATATTTCCCCATGGCCAGATATTGTTTCCATAGAAGACTAGAAATGAAGAACATTGCTTCGATGGTGATGCTAGCTTACATTCTCCATGTGATGCCAAGACAAAAGTACACATGTACACACACACATATACATTCAAATATGAATTAGAAGCAGCTTGAGGTATATAAGAAGAATCAGGCACGCATACATAAGGTATGAGTGTGTTGTTAGTTCGTGGGTCAGCTGTATTTTCAGGCATAAGAGAATATACTCTCAATGCATCTGGATGCATGAACAGCTACCTCAGGCACCAGCACCCTTTGTACTCATCAAGATGAAGAGACTCAATCACTCATTAGAGATCTACTACTTGCATATGAGTTAACACCAATGACAATATTGCTAAAGTTAGTACATATTCTAAGTCATAGGCAAGTGTGACAACTCTTTTGGAGTGACAGGCATTAATTTTTCATTATTGTTGTAACTTTTCAATGCTGCATACAAAGCCAGGCTTGTCTCAGTTTTATACCTTGTAACCAGAACTACATAATCTAACATGTCGTTTCTTTCTTTTTAAGATGGTAGTACAAGACGTTCTCAAACCAGAATGCATGTACTAGGAGTTATCAATAAAAATTAAGGGCCTGTGTTAGATTTGTTAAAAAAGCTAAAGTTTAAAAGTAATCATAACCAACTGCTTATAATGGTGGATCCACAGATTACGTAAACTGGATTTTTTAAAATAGCCAATTATGCTGTTTGGAAGTCTTAACATTGATATATATAATAATTAGCAACAGAATTTATATATTGTCTGTTTTATGGTATTTATAAAATGGCTCTCATTACTGTCTCTTTTATGATATCCAACCATTCTAAACATTTTCCACAAGAGGTACATCAATACTGCCAAACATTATGAAAGGATTTGCAGGATATAATGTTTGTTACAAGCTACACTATTTCTTACAAGGGGTATATCAACAGTGCCAACAATGATGAAGTTTGAAGGAAAGAAAATTTTGAGAACTCCTGGTGTGGGGGAGTGATTTGAAGGAAATTTGGCTGTTATTTCTAGCAGCACAAGCAACTGCACAGAAATGACCCCAAGAATGTGGAATACTTCATGGCTTTGTTTGTAATTATTGCACATTGTCATACAGGTATTGTTTATATCATTTAAATGTTAGATTATGTAAGACCACTCAAGGTGGTGACATGTCGTCATCATCATCAAGGGAACAGACCAGATGGAAAATAACAGATGAAGAGACAAAGAGCAGCTTGCACTTCCTTGTACTCCATCGACTCCCCCCTGCTATAAATGCCCTCCTGGCTCTTCTATACCACCCTTGGCATGAACAGCTACCTCAGGCACCAGCACCCTTTGTACTCATCAAGATGAAGAGACTCAATCACTCATTAGAGATCTACTACTTGCATATGAGTTAACGCCAATGACAATATTGCTAAAGTTAGTACATATTCTAAAATACAAAATATATTTGTCATTAGTTCTCTTATATGATTAACACAGTTTTCAGCTATGCAATTACCATTGTGATGCTGTTGGACTTACATTTGTCAAGGGAGATCATATAACTGCACATATATGTATACAAGCTTAGGTCCATTTTTTATTTGAGGAAGACTCACAGCTGTCCATATATGCAAGTTTCTCTTCTCCACAACATCAATGTTTATCTGCAGCACAGGTCACTGACTTGGGCCAGCACAGCTTAGCATCAAGTCATTGCAAACATTGCTGCCAGAAATGCCAAAAAAGCCAGAAAATCTATCACAAAACATCTCAATCAACCCTCTAATAATTGTACCAATTCACCAACCTGCACTGGCGCATTTTCACTAACACGAAAATAATGAAAGACAAAACTGACTTTGACAGGAACTGAACCCAGAGTGTAGAGAGTCAGGCCAAATGCTATGGGATATTATACCTTCACTGTCATAATGGGCATACATACTCAACACCTTAGGTTCAGAGATCAGTTAAAATTCTCAATTTGAATTACATTACATTGTTTGATTATGGTACATCCATATTTCCTGCTTCCTCTCCTTAAAAATCTGAAGCAATACAAATATGTTGGAAATTAATATTTTCAGTAATAATTATGCAATAACAGCTCATTATTACATGTGTAATTATAATGTAAGGAACCGTGTGTAATTAATTATAAGAAATAATTATTAATCTTTAATTATTATCAACACCTCATAGATGGATGTTTCTGTTTTACCTTTAGTGGTGTATAATTAAATAGGAACAGCAGAAGAATGATAATTGTTTCAATCCGAGATCTTCCCAAATGTAAATTACTGTAATAACAACAAAACAACAGTAATAATGTCTCATGAGAGAATTTGTAATTGCTTGCATGCTTATACCTGTGTGTTATATATATATATAGATGTGTGTGTGTGTGTGTGTGTGTGTGTGTGTGTGTGTGTGAATAATAGTATTCTGCACATACAACAACAATCTAGCATACCTCCATCATCAGCTGCCCCATGAATATCACTGTGGTTTTGATACCTGGGCAGTACCATTTAATCTGGCAGTGTCAACAGCACTAAAATAAGTGTTACTTGGGAATACGTACATAAATATGTATACTATATATATCATCATACGTTTTCCATGCTGGCATGGATTGGACGGTTTGACAGGAGCTGACCAGCCAGAGAGCTGTCCAGACTCCATTGTCTGTTTGACATGGTTTATACGGCTGGATGCCATTCCTAATACCAGCCACTTTACAGAGTGTGCCAGGTGCCTTTTACATGCCACTGGTACAGGTGAAATTACATAGCACCTTCATGAGTCTATTTCACATGGCACAGGCACAAGTGTCTATTATGTGGTACTGGCATGAAGACCAATTACATGACACTGGCACAAGTACTTATTATGCGGCACTGACACCAGCACCTGTAAGAAGCATGCCTGTATGTATGGATGGTATATATACACATATACGTATGTGGCTATATAGCAGGGAGTAAATAAAAAATATAAAGCCAGAAAAAAATAAGAGATATTTACAGTCAACTGATATTATTAGTTTGATGTTGAAAGAAGAATGGAAAGGGTAAAGAGTATTTCATTTTGGACATAGTCCTTCTTCAGTGGGGTAAGAAAAGTTCAGGAGAAAGTCGGAAGAGAGGGAAAGAGTAAAAGAACGTGGATGAAGAAAGAAAGTGGGGAACTGTATGTAGGATATGTTCACATGTTTGGACTATGTATGTATGTAGTGTGATAGTTGCAAATGGGCATTACTGTCACACAAGCGATGTTCATCACTTCCAGCCTTCCATAAGAACAGGTCTGGCCATGGAGAAATATAACCTTGGTTTGATAGAGGTGAGAGTTGGCAACAGGAAGGGCATCTAGCTGTAGAGAATCTGCCTCAACAAATTCCATCTGACCCATGCAGGCATGGAGAAAAGGATGTTATAGCAATGATGATGCTGATGATTTTTACACGCACACGTGTACGCATGCATGAACACACACACACACACACACACACACACACACACATACACATATACATGGACATGCATGTGTATGAATATTTGAATATATATATATATATATATATATATATATATATATATATATATATATATATATATATATCATTGATGTTAAATGACCTTGATGATGATGAGGATGTACATACTTACTTACATGCATATATATGTTTACCTCCACAAACATAAATGCACATAAATATGCATGTTAATCTGTTTTTCTATTTTGCCTTAGTTGATAAATATTATCCATAGAGAATCGCAACCAAACAGCACAAATATAAAATGTGAGTATGCTAATGGCTCCAAAGTGTGATTCTGAAAACTTTACCAAACTCGCAGTTCTTTAATCACACACACACACACACACACACACACACACACACACACAGAACCACACCAACACCAATGGCTGCAAGATTAAGGTACTTAACAGATTCTAAGTTCATGAAAATCTGCTATTTTATAACTATGGAGGTGTGCCCTCAGGCAAGAGAGGCATTATTTTTCCAGCTGTATTCTACATTGTTGAAAATATGTGTCATACTTAGTTAGGCATTAAAATAAAGACTTCATCAATAGAAAATGTCTGGCATTTGCAAATCTTATGGCAAATATCAATTTTTACAGAGCATTCAACAAAAGAATTGTTTAAACAATTCATTTCTTTCTTTCTTTCTTTTTTTTTTTTTTTTGCAGTTGTTTGAAGAGATTTATTTGAAGAAATGTAACTAACAGCTTCCAATTCAAAAGAGCCTTTTCCATCCATATAATCACTCCAGTACCAAATCAGAGATTGCGAAATAAGGAAAGAAAAAATACAAACTAGTTTAAACCAGTAATCAATAATAATGTTGTCCATATACATACTACACATGTATCTTCAGAAGCCCTTAACCCTTTCATTACCTCACTTGTGATGAAATATACCGTTTCTGTTTCAATTTATTTCGAAAATAATAAAGAATTTAGTGAAGAATTTTATCATTATTAAGCTGGTATTTGGAACACAGATTCACATGAAATTTTGATGAAGGTTTTAATTTAGACCAATTAAAATTAGAAAGTTTGAATCATAAAATCAGGGATAGGCTCGAGTGGGTTACTATCAAAAGAGTTAATCCCAGGTTAGTCCTGATAAAGATAAAATGATTGCTTAACCTTATTCTTACCATATTTCTGTTGAAATACATCAATTTTACTTCAATTAATGTTGAAAATAATGAAGAATTTATTGAAATAATTTTATCCTTATGAAGCTGGTTTTTAGAACATAAAACAACATGAAAATTTGTTGCAATGTTTCAATTTTCATTAAAATAGGAAGCTTATATTGCAGAACTAGGAGTAGACCTAGATAGAACTGGGATCAGAAGGGTCATATCTTAGGCATATGGTATATGCCTGCATGAGTGTGTGTGTGTGTGTGAGTGTTTGTGTAAGTGTTTGTGTGCATGTGTGCGTGTACGCTTGTACCCTTGTCTTGATGTTGCTTGGCAGTTGACACCATCATACAAATGATGTTGCTCATTTCTAAGTCTTCCATGAAAAACATGATCATGGGAAAAATTTTGCTTTGCTTGGAATAGGTGAAGGTGGTGACACAAAGGGCATCTTGCCAAACAAAATCTGCCCCAGTAAATTCCATCTAACCCATGCAAGTATGGAAAAACAGACATTAAAGCACTGATGATAAAAATTATGTAAGTTAATTTATTTTGTGGGAAGTTATCATTTCAGGTATAATGAAACTATAATTAAAATGTTTTTCAAATTTTCTAATTATTTTTTTTAATGTATATTTGTATGAATAATTTCTGTTAAGCTACCATGCTTTATGAAACATTGGATATTCAAGATTAACTTCTTGCTGTTTATTTGACAATACTGAAGAGAGTAATACTGTCAAAGGTTGACTAAAATAGGATACCCTTCATCTGACATCATATGTTATTAGCTTCTCTCTCTCTCTCTCTCTCTCTTTCTACATGAATATATATATATATATATCAAATATGAATGAAAAGCAGCCTGAGGGATATAAATAATATCAAACACACACAAGGTGTTATGTCAGTTTGTCGCTAGACAGAAATTGTAGGTGTAAGACAATATTTTTTCATGAATTCGCCTGGTATTAACACACACACACACACACACACACACACACACACACACACACACACACGTGTGTGTGTGTGTGTGTGTATATAGCTATGGACACACAAGAGGTGCAGTGGAATAATAGGAAGTTTATCAGAGAAAGAAGTGTTTGCATGAGGAAGGTGTGCAGGAGCCATAAGATCATAGCTCCTTGGGAAATCGATTTTCTCAAATGACCTGGAAGCTCTTTAGTGGTAGTGGAAATTTTCTGCTATATAGGGAACCTAATTAGCAGTTGGGGTGGATGTACAGAAAGTGCAATTGCAAGAATAAGAGAGGATGGAGAAAATTAAGAGAGATTTTACCTCTTTTGGCAACCAAAAGTCTCTTTCTCAGGGTGAAAGAAAGATTGTATGATGCATGTATATACATAGCAATACCACTTGGTAGTGAGATGTGAGCCCTGAATGCAGAGGACAAGTGAAGACTAGAGAGGAATGAAGCTAGTATGTTCCATTGGATGTGCAATGACAGAGCATTCATAAAATGAAAGAAAAGTTGGGTATAAGAGGAATTAAATATAGTGTGCGAGACAAAAGGCCGCACTAGTTTGGGCATGTGATGCATATGGATGTAGACAGTTGCATATAGAAGTGCCAATCACTTAAAATGGACGAGAATTGTGGCAAAGGGAGACTCAAGAAGATAGAGGACAAAGTGATAAAGGCCAATCTCATGACACTGGGCCTTATGAAGGCAATTACAAAGGGCCAAGATATCTGGTACTTTACTGTACTCAAGAAGACCCATCCAACACTGCAGGTTTGATACCAGTGCTGGTGACATGTAAATAGCACCCAATACACTCTGTGTAATGGTTGGCATTAGGAAGGGCATCCAGCTGTAGAAACTATGTCAAAATAAACAATGGAATCTAGTGCGGCCTGCAGCCTTCACAGTTACGCTCAAACCATCCAACAAAAGCCAGCATGGAAAATGGACATTGAATGATGATATATATTAATTGTGGCAGGAACCTGTAGAAGGGGTAGACCCAGAAAGATGTGAGACAAAGTGATAAGAAAGGATCTTTAGACACTGGACTTCACTGAGGCCATGACAAGGTACTGGAAGTTGTGGCAATTTGCTGTACTTGAGAGGACATGGGAAGCTAAGTAAAATTGCAGTCATCCATACATATAGGCATGTCTTCGCAGACAGGTGCCAATGCCAGATAAAATGCATCTGTGCCACTGCTACATGAATGCACCCATGCCAATGGCTTGCAAAAAGCAGCTGGCACACTCTGTAATGTGATTGGCATTAAGAAGGGCATCAGGCATAGAAGCTATGCCAAAACAGACAACTGGCTGGCCAGCTCCTATCAAGCCATCCAACTCTGCCAGCATGGAAAATGAACATTAAACAATGATGGTAATAGAAAGAGACAGACAGACAGACAGACTCAGAAAGATCAAACAAGAGGAGTGTGTGATAGAATAGTTGCTTGTTCTATTCGGTGACAGCAATTCTGTAATGCATGTCATTTCCATAATTAACACTACATCATCTGTCACGCATATATAAAATATACAGAGTAGCAATATGTGTATATGCGTTGTGCGTGTATTTTTGTACAAACATACATACATACATACATACATATATATATATATATAATGATAGATAAGGGCCAAGCATGAAACTTGCAGCCCTTGTATAAGTGTTTTAGCTTTCTACCAATGAAAAATAAGTAAAGGTATATCTATATCTGTTTACTTATATCTATTTGTCTGTATGTATGTATGCAGACAGACATGCATATTAAAATTAATGCATATATAAATCATGACTGTACAAAAAAGGTCATATATATATCTGACATCCAATGTATTGGTAAAATAAGTGTAAATTGTATAATAATGGCAGCAATGGTGATGATGATGAATGGTGGTTACGAAGTGGTGATTATGATGATGATAAAGTTTTACATGATTCCACTGATGAAATTAGAGAATGTGAGTTGTAAATTTTGTTTAAAAAATAGATGACGATAATGAAATACAATTCCATCAATTTAGTTTTTGTTTTTACTATTATTTTATATTATTTTTAGTTACATTTATGTCTAAGTGGCTATGTAAATAGTTGTATGAATGTGTTATAGTATAAGCTGTATTGTAATGAGAGAGAGGGAGAGGGGGAGACAAAGGGAGTATGAGAGTGAAAAAGAAAGAAAGAAAGAGAAAGATAGAGGTAGAATGACTAAGAGAAAAAAGTGAGAGCAAGACAAAAAGGGAGAGAAAGAGAGAATAGATGGCGAGGGGAGAGAGAGAAAAGGAAAGAGATAGGATGAAGTAGTGTGTGTGTGTGTGTGTGTGTGTGTGAGTGAGAGAGAGAGAGAGAGAGAGAAAGAGAGAGAGAGAGAGAAAGAAAGAGAGAGAGAGAAAAAGAGAGAGAGAGAAAGAGAGAGAGAGAGAGAAAGTGAGGAAAAAAAACTAGAAATACGAAAATATAAAATGAGGGACAAAAAAAAAACCTGAAAATATTTTTGCAGTAAAGGAAGACAGAAAATAAAGAAAAATTATATATCCATATACATGCACTAACAACAAAAATAGATTCCTTCATCTTCACTAAGACAGATATTGCATAAACATGCACAAACATGAACTCCTGTACATACTAACTTACATATATATATACACATATGGGTATATATATATAT
>NC_068990.1:67708433-67717460 GCF_001194135.2 Octopus bimaculoides
ATATATATATATATATATATATATATATATATATATATACATACATATATATATACATACATATATATACACACACACATGTACGTAATTATGCATGTATGTTGTGCATATAGACATACGTAAATGGTTCCTGAAATGATTTGGTCCATTCTTCCTCACACATTCCTACATTTCTAGTTCCACATCTGTGATACTGATGTGATTATTCAACATGCAAGTAAATCTATAATCTTTCTAAAACAATAAATACCAAAGGAAGAGATTGTTTTCAACACTCAAAATATCAAGACATGCTGACTTATATAAACTTCACTAATCTATGGTGTTGTAAACGTAAATAAGGAAAACATACTATATATATATATATATATATATATATATATATATATATGCTTATATATATATATAATTCTCTACAAACAAAAAGAAGTGGGTATAGAAATCCTGAAGTATTTTCTCACCAACATCTGGATCCTTCATAACACATCGAGGTATCTCTCCGCTCCATTTTTCATCTCCTTGGCAAATCCGGGTCGCATTGCCATAGAGTACATAGCCATCTGCACAGGTGTATTTTGCCATGGCTCCAAATTTGTTATAGGGAACTATTTCCACTTTACCATTTATGATTTTTAAGTCAGTTGCTCTACATCGTATATCTGTTTGGAGAAAATAAGAAAAAAAAAAATCCATTATTAGAAACATTATATATTAAGCATTCAAAAATGAAATATTTCATTTTTGTATTTGGTTTGCAAGATTATTGATGTGAAATTGTGTGCTGAAATAGATCATGTAGTTTGGGAGGGTCATTGTATGAATAATAATAAGATACACTGGTTCTGTTTCACTTCTTTCATTAGGGTTAGTGAATTATTTAATTTCTTAACCAATTATCTAATTGGCTGTTTGACCAAATGTTTAGTTAGTCAACCAATCAGTAAAGTTCATGAAGGTCTATTTGTTGTTATGCATGACCTCATCAATGATATGCTTTCTCCACTCCAGGTCTCAGTCTTGCTGCGGAGAGGGCATTTTCTTGATAAGGTCACAAAAGTGATGAAAAGACTCTGACAAACCTAGCTGATTGTTTGACTGATTGAAAAATTAATCAAATAAAGAATTAGTTAATTGACCAAACAGCTAACTATTTGACTAATAATAATGGTTTCAAATTTTGGCATAAGGTCAGTAGGTTCGGGGAAGGGGATAAAGTTGATTAGATTGACCCCAGTGTTCAACTGGTATTTATTTTATCCTCCCTAAAAGGATAGAAAGCAAAGTCGACCTTGGCAGAATTAGAACTCAGAATGTAAAGATGCACGAAATGCTGCTAAGCATTTTGTCAGGTGTCCTAATGATTCTGCAATGTCTTAAGTTGATTAATACTAACAAGAGAAATGAAACAGAACCTCTGTGTGTGTGTTCTTGCAGGAACAATTACGTTCCTAATATACAACAAAGCAAATTAAATAGTTATATGAGATGGTACTGGCATATATGAATAAGATACAGACAAAGTGTGTGCGTAAACAAACAACTATTTTCATTTATATCTACATAAACATAGCCATTGCTTGCTATTTGGAAGTCCATTGGACAAAATGTACCTGTAATTTAAAAGTGCAGACTGGTCACCACATATCACATTGATTCATATTAAGAGCTTTGTTAAGAATCCATATGCCTGTGGAATTCACAGTCAATTATACATCTTAATTCAATGAGCAGGTAATTCAATTGACCAAACATGATCACAGACATGGAAAATTTACATGGTATACGAAGGGATGCTGAAAAATTCCTGGCCTTAAGGCTATCACAAAATGTCTGGTTGGAGGCCCAACCTTCTGAATTCTTTTACAGAGCTTAGAAAAACTGAAGGAACGCTGAAATAAATGTGTGAATCTGAGAGGAGAATATGTTGAATGAAATCATAATTAACTGAGTCTCTTGTATTTTCTTTTACCTAAAGCCAGGAACTTTTCAGCAACCTCTTGTAATCCATGGTGCAGCATGCAAATTGCTGCATTTATAAAAGATTTTTCTCCTTACTAGATAGACACTTCTCTAGAGACCAACATAAGCTTTTCAATAGGAAAATAATTAAACTATTTCATTCCACCACTCCCAGTATAGCACAGAACATAGCTCTCTCAAATATAGTTAATTAAATTGGTATGATAGTAATAGATTACAGATAAATGTTAACAGAGCCATCTGAACTGGCTGAAATTGTATAACTCTATAAAAGTACCTTATTAAAAATGTGCTCATTAGCTCCTTGAGTAAGCCTTAAAACAAATGAATTTAAGAGTATATAGTCCCAGCACCTTTGTACTAAGCAAATAATACAATAGAATTATCAAGTTACCTTTGGTACATGAAAAAAGCAATGTTACATTCTACAGTGGAGGTTCTTGACTGAAGTCAAATCATAGAGAGACAAAGAAACAAAATGCATTCTTTGTACCAAAGAAATGTTACAAATTTTATTTTTGGGAATGCAGAGTTTTGTAAATAAAAATTTTAGAAGATAAATTTCTATAATGGATAACGGTCTATAATTTAAGAAGGTCCTATAAATTTTCTGCCAGAAGAAAATTTATAGGACTTCTTAAATTATAGACCTTCACATGAAGCCAAGAATATAGAATTTTCAATACACCAAAAATGATTGTACTTCAGCTTCATTACACATATTTCACACTCTACGTACCATACACTGTATATAGTATTACAAAAAAGTACCCTTGTACAATAACATCAACCACCACCACCACTAAGACTTTTTTGGATACACTACACATAATACAGAAACGAATACATCAATAATATACATCTACCTATTGTATCCAAATGTACAAATACAAACTGTAGAATACCATCCTACACTGCATCTGTTATGGTTTCATACAACCCTAGATATATTGGTCAATTATATTTCCATTACCAAAAAGTTACCACCTTCATCTTATCTACATTTCTATCATAACCTTTATAACATTGCACTCCACCTCATTATCATTTTTCAATTTATTTACACCTACATCAAAACTTTCATTACATACCTCACCATCATTATCATCATGTTTTCATCCTCATTTCATTGTTCATTATTTTGCTTTGATTATTTTGCTTTGATTATTTTAATTTTATTTATTTTTATTTTCATTAGCTGTATTATTGTTTTCTTTTATGCTTTTACTTGTTTCAGTCATTAGACTGTGGCCATACAGGGGCACCATCTTGGATAATTTTTAGTAAAAAAAAATCGACCCCAGTACGTATTTCTTTTTTCTTTAAAGCTTGTTACTTATTCTATTGGTCTTTTTTTGCAGAACTGCTAAGTTATGAGGCATAACAAACCAACACCGGTTGTCAAGAGGCATTTGTGGGGCAAACATAGGCACAAAAACACACAGACACCAAACACATATGTACATGTGTGTATATGTATGTATATGTGTGTATATCCAGCTGTAGAAACTCTGCCAAATCAGATTGGAGCCTGGTGTTGCCATCCGGTTTCACCAGTCCTCAGTCAAATTGTCCAACCCATGCCAGCATGGAAAGCGGACGTTAAACAATGATGATGATGATGATGATGATGATGATATATTTGGGAATGGATTTGGTAGACAGAAACTGAAGCCCATTGTGTGTGTACACACACACACACACATATATATATATACACACACAAACAATGGGCTTCAGTTTCTGTCTACCAAACCCACTCCCAAAGTTTTGGTTAGTTCAAGGCTATAGTAGAAGACACTTATCCAAGGTGCCACACAGTGGGACTGAACTCAGAACCATGTAGTTGGAAGCAAGCTTCTTATATCACACAACCATGCTTGCACCTATATGCATATTCGCTAATATATCATCATCATCATCATCTTCTTAAAATCAATTTTTCCCTGATAACATGTTTCAGATGGAATTTGTTGAAGCAGTTCTTCTTCAAATGGATGCCTGTCCTATTGCCAACTCTCTCTCTTCTTCTCACTATCTCTCTCTTTCTCTTCCTCTCCCTCTCTCAGGCCAGGTAACCATGTCCCTCTTCTATAGCAACACACCTGTTTCTGTCTCTCATCCCACACTAGCCTTTCATCACCTGACACAAGATAACCTCTTTGTCTTGCAAATTACTTGATGACCTTGCCAGCGCTGGTGTCATGTAAAAAGCATCCAGTTCATACTGTGAAGTGGTTGGCATTTGGAAGGGCATCCAGCAGTAAAAAACCATGCCGTAACAGACACAGTAACCTGGGGTAGTCTTGTACCTGGCTGTCCAATGCATGCCAGCATAGAAGGTGATGATGATGATGATATATGGTTCCAGGAAAACTTTGTCGTTATGAAGTTCCCACAGAGCCACAGTATGTCACATTTGACTGGATGGGTCGATCTATTCATCTATCCAAATAAAATACAAGAAATAAATAGCCAGATGAGGGAAATAACATATGATTTGTTTGGTTGATTCAGTACAATGTGATGCTTCTGTTTAGTAAACAGTTTCTGAATACTTCTTGTTATTCTGAACTTACTTTAAAAGACAGAAATTCAGTTTCAATCAAAGATTTCTTCTTTTTTTCTTTTTTTTAGGGTGGGTGTATTTATGACAAAAAAAAAATGAAAAATTCTTTAAAAATTAATTGTAAAGAAGAAAACACATTCTAACAAATCAGAGACAAATAAAAAAAGGAGGCTAAGACTACTGATAGCCACTGTTAAAATGAAAGCATTTTATTTATTTTTGTAGCTTAAATCCTCAACAGAGGGAGACAGAACTTTCTTGTTTGCTTGAAAATGCTGGCAAGAAAGTTAAATATCAGGAGAAAATTATTTTGCTCACCTTGTTCACAGATGTTAGTTTTGATAAATAGTTGGAGAAAGTAGTGACCAGTTAGACAATGGCTGAGTTAGAGAAGAATCTCGAGGGTGATTGAATGACATTGCTGTCTAAATACCATTATCAATGACCCAATCATTTCTCCTTTTCACATCTTCTTTTGTCAAAGTTTTACACTAAGAACTGTGTTTAACCATAAAGAAAATTGACACAATGACCAAGGTAATTTCTCTGAGACCTTTGGCTGACAAAAAGAAGTTTATGAAAGACTATATCCAGATGAGGATTCATAATCCAATATCTAAGTATGAATCTAAACAATATTCTGTAAAATTTGCTGCTACACACTGGCTTTATTGTATGCCAAAATATTTAGTTATTATGACAATATCTGTATAAAATCGCTAGCTGACAGAACTAGCTGATTATTGCTGCCACGTGATTAGTCATTTGATTCAAGAGACACACAATATAAAAAAAGAAAAAAACTCACGAAACTTAATATCATATTTCTTGCTGATAAATTAAAATCTGAAACTAATGATAATTTACATGTATTGTTTTGTTTTTTAAATTTATGTTTTTAATGAATATTTTGTTATTAAAGATGTATGTAGTAATTGATTAATCATTGGTTGGACAAACTTTTGTCATAAGCTGCTGCCAACTCCCCCCACTTCTATTGTCCTGCTACTTGCCTCATTCTCCCTGACCTACCCTTAGTCCTTTTACCCAACTAGTATACACCACTAACAATGCTTCCTTCCTTGTTTGCCACTTACTTCATTCTTGTATATCCCCACCTCTAACTATCCATCACTCTCATCATGTTCCCCCAAACTTATCCACCCAATGCTCATGTCTCTTTGTCCCAATCTCCCATCATATTCACCCTCTTGTACCTTGTGGGCACATACTGAAACTGAATCACCACCGTCTTTTGGCTAGTCATGTATCTCCTCCACAGCAAGACACTTGTTGCTATCCCCCTATAATAATCTTATTTCTCATCAGAAGACATAAAGCTACTACCCTTAATATTATCATCCCTCAGTTTGAGTGGTTTCGTCTAGTGAGTTATTCAGTGCCCACACTTGTGTTGATGACATGAAAAAACACCCAGAACAATCGATAAAGTGGGTGATATTAGGAAGAGCATCAAGATGTAGGAACCATGCCATTGTGGATATTAGAGCTTGGTACAGTCCTCTGACATGTTAGATCTTATCAAATCATCCAATCTATGCCAGCATGAAAGACAGACGTTATATGATGATGTTGTACAGATGTTCAAATCAAATGTTATTTGAGAATATAAATCCAGTCAACTCCTTTGATGGGGGTCTTAGACCAATGTTTTCCATTTCCCTTTTTTGTAAGTTTCCTTCTACAGATAACACACATGCAGAGAAAGAAAAAAAAGAGAACTGAGTTCAAGTAAATGGGAAAATGACTTAGATAAGTAACTAAAAATCAGAAGTTCATGAGTTTCGATACATTTATATGCTACAGGAAGAATAGAAATCTGATGTCTTAGGTCTTGCACTGAGAGAAAAGAATTTTTTCATTTGAGAGAAATATCTGAATGTATTGAAATTTAAAGTAGATTGCTATGACACTAAAGTATGAGCTAGGTAATATTAGTAGAGAGAAATCAACAGTCTGGTTGCATTAGTTTGAAAAGATTCTACAGATATGTTTCTATGAAAAGACTCAAGCTGCTTCAAATATGTGCAAGAAGAAGAATATATTGTCTGACAGAGCTACCAAAAGGTAGCTGTTGGTGAAAATCTACATCTAAAATCAGTTCAAAGAAGGAAGGAGCTGATTAATCTAATTTTGTATTCTTGTGGTTTGGAAATTTATTTTGCAAGTTTTTTTAACAGGTACAACATGCTAAATAGAAACAAGCAAGATGATAAGTATCAGAAACACACACATATATATAAAGGTGCAGGCATGGCTGTATGGTTAAAGAGTTTGCTTCTAAACCATCTGGTTCTGTCCCATGACATGGAATCTTAGGCAAGTATCTTCTACTGCATAGCTCTGAGATGTCCAAAGCTTTGGGAGTAGTTTGGTGCATGTGTGTGCATGTCCATATATATATATATATATATATATATATATATATATATGTATAAGGATAAGTGCCGCTGGACTGGCTCCTGTGCAGGTGGCACGTAAAATACACCATTTCGAGCGTGGCCATTGCCAGTACCTCCTGACTCGCCTTCGTGCTGGTGGCATGTAAAAGCACCCACTACACTCTCAGAGTGGTTGGCGTTAGAAAGGGCATCCAGCTGTAGAAACTCTGCCAAATCAGATTGGAGCCTGGTGCAGCCATCTGGTTCACCAGTCCTCAGTCAAATCGTCCAGCCCATGCTAGCATGGAAAGCGGACGTTTAAATGATGATGATGATGATGATGATGATGATGATGATGATGATGATGATGATGATAAGGATGTAAGACAAGGTTGGCCGTAGTGGGATTTGAACTCAGAATGTAAAGAGCTGGAAGAAATGCTGTTATACATTTTTCTCCAATGCTTTAGCAGTTCTACCAGCTCTCTGTCTTTCAAATGAACAATAATAATTCTCTTGATAAAGGTAAAAGACAGATAAAACTATATGCTTAAAACAGGGTCAACCCTCATATATATGTGTGTGTGTGTCTGTGTGTAATATATATATATATATATATATATATATATATATATATATATATATATATATATATATATATGTATATATATATATATATATATATATATATATATACTCACATACATGTGTGTGTGTATGTGTGTATGTATAACACCAAAGCTTTACAGTACAAACCTCACACACCTTTCAATTTTATGTCAATTTTCTTTCACCTGCCAAGTATTTTTCGTATTGAAGTTTATTTCCAAACAATAAATAGCAGTGGTTTATGTCAGAATGTATTTATGTCTAAGTGGCTGTGAGTGTCTATCTGTCTACTTATTTCATCTCTGTCAACTGTTATAGCTTGAAACACCTCTATTTATAGGAAGGACATGTAATAACCTTTGATAAACCAGTCATTGTCTGTGCTGCGTGATAGCTTTATTAAAACAGGTAATAATATATAATTTGGCTTAATCATTTGTGACTTGGACATCTCCAGTCTATAAAAAGAAAATTTCACCCAACATAAGAACAATAGGTAGATGACTGTACATATTGATTCTATGGAACTGACCAAACCAATAATTTATTTAGGTGACCACAATTAAAAATGATAAGACAGTTTGAAAGGTTCCATTTTAGTTTATGTAATCAAATAAAACAAAAAAAAAATTTATGAAAAACTAATAGAAAAAATACCTCTCGAAGACACAAGGCATCAAGTTTCACACTTTTCATACAATGAAAATAACAGCCGTATATGTATGTATGTATGTATGTATATAAAATTATATCTTTTTTAACATCCATGTATACACATATACACACATATTTTCCATATATCTGTGTGTGCATGCGTGTGTGTGTGGAGCCAATAGATAAGATCCAGAGATTTCAAAATAGAAACCACTTTGTAGTGATGATTATTGGTAAAGGGTTCGGAGTGTAAGTTCAAATCATTTGAGCACTACTAAGTGTTTTCTATATGTGTGTATGTATTTGTGTGTGCATGTGAGTTTGTAGGTGTAGACATGAGAAATTCCCTTCACACACAACCAAATGGCTTCAGTTTCAGTTTCTACTGCACAAATTTTGAGAAAGTATCTACTACTATAACTGTGAGCTGAGCAAAGCTTTATGGGCTGATTAGGTAGACTGAAACTGCAAGAAACCCATCACACATATATAAATACATACATATATTATGTGATTGTATGCCTTTTTATGTGCATGTGTTTGATTGTCCTTGTTTTGACATCATGTACAGATTGTAAACAATTGTTATCATCATACAAGCACAGGCATTTGTCTACAATCTCTGCTGAGAGCATATCCAGTCATGTTGGTAACAAGGAAAAAATCTGGTCAATACAAACCTTCATTAATGAATTTTGCCACACAAGTATGAAAAAGTGGATGTTGAAGTTATTATGATAACAGTAATAATGATATATATATATATATATATATATATATATACATACCTACATATGCATTCATATATATATA
>NC_068990.1:67717499-67718569 GCF_001194135.2 Octopus bimaculoides
ATATATATAAATATATGTTATTAACATTCACATGAGCCCAACGGAGCACATTATAACATATCTTAAAGTATAACTCAGGAAGCTGCCCAACCAATAATTATAGGTAAATACACAGCTCTAACATTAGTCTCTAATGAGAAATGAAATAGAATGGTAGAGAAATTTTGCAACAGTTTGTTGAAGAAAATACAATTTGTACAACCTCATGGAATTACAGTTCTCTCCTATGACAAAATTTTGTGTTTGTACAACTCCAACAAGTGAATTATGGAACAAATACCTTGGTGGTCTTTTAATACATAGCAATCAGACACTTGGGGTTAGATACAAAGTTGACCAAGCCACCATATAATATACTTCAGATCATATATAGAATCAAACAGAAGGTGAGTATAAATTACATTGAATCATGTTATGTTCAAAATCCCATGGCACACAATGCACACCTATGTCAATAGTGTGTGTAGCATCCATTAGAATTGTGTGTTGGTAAGTGAAATTACTGTTTCATGACCTGGTTGACTACTAACAATTATATACAATGGTGAGTCTGAAATAAATATTTATGAGGAAATAATCTTGTTTACCAACACACAATTATATATGAATCACCATTTAATGAATGTCTTTGGTGCTGGCATGGGGTGGCTGGTTCTGCAGAAGTCCATGAGTAGGAGGACTGCATCAAGTTCCAATGTCTATGTGTATATATGTGTACGTTTATGTGTATTTGAGTGTGTGTGTGTGATAGAGGGAGTGTGTGTGAGTGTGTGTGTGTACTATATGACTTCATTCAGGCATTGAGATACAAATAATCAGTTGCTAGAACTTAATATATTTAAACTTTAGAGTAAAGTGATTGGAGAGTACAGAGCATAGTATCAGTTAGCGAATGATACAAGGACTGAAGTTACATAATCACCTTCATTGCCTAATAGTTGTTTCTGCTATAAGAAGCAGTACACTCAGAACTGGGTGCTAGTGCTTGTGCAACATGCTGTAGCTTCCTCAGAATGATTTAAATAAATCATATATATATATATATATATATATATATATATATATATATA
>NC_068990.1:67718768-67729433 GCF_001194135.2 Octopus bimaculoides
ATATATATATATATATATATATATATATATATATATATATATACACACATAGATGGATGTATATGTACTGTTAAATATTGGAGACACTTTTAACTGTTGCAAGATATTATAGGAATGTATACAAATTCTTTCTATGCTGTTCAGTGTAGGTGTGATTGTAAAAGAAATTAAGATATGAAAATATCTAAGAAACTAAGAATGGTTTTATTATTTCTATTTAGGAACATACTATGAATGATTTGAAATTATTCAACCAACAAACTTAAAGACATTAAATGTTAGAAACTACCCACAAACCACAAATGCACCAGTCTTCAGTTTTCTTTATCTGTCATCACTCAACTAACAACCAATCAACAATCACAAGTCCCACACCCTCAAACAATGGTAATTACTAGACAATACTCAAGTGAATAATATCAAATTCCATCAAACCTCATGATGAAACTCAGAGACAAATGGTATGAGGAATAAGTTTTTATCAAAACATGAAAGTTTTGAGCAGACAAAAAATTTGTAATGATTATCATAGAGGAAATAACTTTTATTTCCTTTCAGACAATTGCTGAAAATTAGAAAAGGAAATGGAAGAATGAAGAATAGATAATGAGTAAAAGAACAAGGAAACATTGTTCTAGCAACTGTTAGAATTATTGTCATCTGAATTTATTTCTGAAGCAAGGGAAGAATAAAAATTAATTTTATGTATTGTCATTTTTTATTGTCATCATCTTCATCATCATCTTAGTCATGGTAACATCAACCAGATGGAACTTGTTGAGACAGGTTTTCTGTGTTTGGATGCCCATCCTGTCACAACCCTCAACTGTTTCCAAATAAGGTGGTATTTCCTTCTGACTGGACAAGATTTCCTGGAATATTACAAATGAAAAACACTGCTTGTACAACAGTGACACTCATTTGCAATTATCATGTGATGTAAAGATAAGGAAGCACACAAATGCATATGCACATATATAGCTATATAATGTGTACTGTTCATTTGTTGATGGTATCAGCAAAGACAAGCACAAATATTAAAGTGAAATATCATTTAATATATACAGCACGAATAGGAAAGCTACTTCAAGTTTCATACTTGAAAAGTACAGTATTCACCCACAATGTTATAAGATATTCTAGTTTATGTAGCGTGAGTACTCAGTGCAAGTGAATTCAGCAAAAAGTGACATGTTTCATCTTTGAGAATATTTAAGTGTTGATATTGAGCTTGTAAGTGTTCATTGTATAGGTTTAGTATCAAGAGCATGTCATTCTTTACTATATACACTCAGCATTAACATTATTCTTCCTCTTTTGTGTGACAGAACATTTACTGGCAAACTTGACCTTCATCTTTTCTTCGGAACAACTCTTCTTTTGCTCATGTTATTACTAGTATATTCTCATTGAGTAGTTATGTTGCATGAGCTTGAATAATTAGTGGATTTTACTCAGTCTGCTGCATATAAGCACAGCTGAATACTGTACTTAATGAGTAAGAAACTAAAAGCAGCTCATTCATAACTTTTGTACTTATCACATGCCATATATATGTGCATGTGTGTACTTATATATGTATGAGTGTATACATATGTACATAAAGATACATATATATGTATACATATGAACATATACATATATATATGTATATATTCTCTGCATCTCTCTCTCTTCCACTTTCTGTATATAATGTAAAGCATGATTGGGGTAATCAACCAAACAACCAACCAACATTTATATCACCTATAATTATATCAAGTTATTTGAATAACAATATATTATATTGAATGCATCAAATGATAGCAGACCCTAAGAATGCCGCTAACAGAAATTCTTTATTTCTGTGATTTCTTTACATGTATATTCCAATATTATTTAATATCAACAATTCTCTTTTGCATCTCATCTCAAATAGTGCATGTATTGTTATTTCATGACCGGCCATGCTATAGTTTACAATATTTCTATGACTATTAGTTCTCTAATTTACTTTTAATCTTTTGATAATAAAGAACCTGATAAATACAGATGCATGAAGATTTCCAACAGTATAGATTAATTTAGAATATTTTTCAGCAAGATATTGTTACTCTGTGAATTGTGAATGTGTTAAATAGATGAAATGGCTCATCAAGGAGAAATAATAGAGATGGTGCCTTCCTTCACCCATTATTCATATATGCTAATTAAAAAGTTGAACAACACAAACTTCCAAAGTATTACTAATAACAATACTGTTTTGAAATGCGGAGGAAACACGTGGATGGAAGAGTTGCTCAAGAGATCACAGATGTGTGATGGAAGATTTCTTGACAATGGTCATAGAATAAAATAGGAACAATAATAAACAAGTGAAGAAAGAATATATAGAATGTATGTGTAACCATCCCAAAATATAACAATATCTGTTTCAACACACAATTTCACATCGGGAATCTTGCAAAACAAATTCATAAATGTAATACTGACTATGACAAGTGAGACTTACAGTTATTGCCTGGCTGTACAATCAACATGAGAAATCATGATGGGATCTAGTATGCACTAAGAGACTGTAGGGAGGAGTTCTTTGAGCCTGTGTCACCTCACTTATTCTTGAGCAGTGAAGTATGATGGAAGTTAAACCTGAATGTCTTTTTTGTTTCATGTTGCTAGCATCAGCTGGATTATTAAAAAAAAAAAAGAAACATGTCTCTAGATATCATTGGATATTGGTTTCCAGCAGTCTGAGTAGCTGTCGAATGTTGTGTGTGTGTGCATGTACATATACATATACATGCATATACATATATAAACGTTTAACAAGTGTCAATACACAAAACACTTGACCCTTGAGTCACTCTGTAACGTCTGCTAATTATTAATAATAGAAAATATGTATTCAAGTTTTGAGTTCTATTTTCCTGCTTGCATTACCAACCCCACCTCTGTCTCTCTCTCTCTCTATATATATATATATATTCTTACATGCATATATGCACACATATATATGTGTATGCACATGTGTGATGGAAGAAGCTTACAACCAGAGTCACACAGGTATATCAACCATACATATGCCAAAACTTAACTGAATGTTTTTCCTAATCACAGTTATATTATGGACAAAATAATTTCAGAATAACAATAATGTTTTTAAAAAAATCTAATAAAGGAAGACTAAGTGGAAGAGAAAGAATAGGTATTGTATCTATCAGTGTTGGTTTTCTCCCATGAGTGACAGTTAGAAAGGTGGAATTTTGATTCAGTGGGTGACATGGAAATGAAGGACAGGCTATGATGGCACAGAAGCTTTTGAAAAAGGATGGGTTGTTTGGAGAAGATAGTTATTTGGATTTGAAACACCTTATAGACATGGAAACTTGTTCTATGCAAGAGAGTGAGCAAAGAGAGAGAGAGGGAGGAGATAGGTCGATTTACACTGAAAGAATATGTCTATGAGAATGCTTGCAGACACAATGGTAGAAGGACAAGCTGGCGTTCAATAAAAAGAAAAGCTATATTTAGAGAGAGAAATATGTGTGCATCTATGGTGGCAGGGAAGTATGAAGGGGTGGAAGACAATTAGATAGACAAGTATAGACACGCTAAGAGCTTAGAATGGAAAAGGCTAAAAGAAAAATGATCTATTTGAATAATTTCTTCTCATCTGCAGTAATTATCTAATTAGTTTGACATCAATATTGAAATTACAGCATAATTCTGTAGAAACAGATCGATGCCAATGACTGTAAGAATAAAGACTGATTAAAACTAAGAACAGAACTCAACTATTTTTTCTAACCTTTGAATTCTGCTTGGAAATAGAAATAATCTGAAGAAAAAAAAATTAAAGAAATAATATGAACATTTCTAGGTGCAGGTATGGCTATAGACACAAGAATGAGTGTGTGGCTAACAAATTTGTTCCATAACCACATGGTTTGTGATTCAGTCCTACAGCATGAAACCTTGGGTAAATGTCATCCCCTATAGCCCAGGGCTGACCAAAGTAGTGTCAGTGAATTTGGGAGACAGAAACTGAAAGAAGCCTATCATATATATATATATATATATATATATATATATATATATATATATATCAAGGCTTGAACAGAAAGAACACAACAAGGAGAAAAAGGTAGATGAAAGCAGAGTAAACAGGAAACTAAATGAAAACTTAACGGATGAGAAATTTAAACAAAGACATGAAACATGGAATATTTGAAGCTGAGTTTTCCTCATCAGTCAATGACCCAAAATATCATAGTAGTTTTGCACCATTACCATCGAGACACTCAATTTTGGAGGAACCACTGCTGTTATTAATCTACTGTGAAAAAGCTAGCGAATGTATACTAAGACAGAAGCAAACAAGATATTATACAAATACAACAGACAAAGAATTACGCATATATAACAACACAAAGCCTTACAGCTATATGTAACAGAAGAAAAAATAATTATTATACATACGAACTTAGTGGGGTTGTGGTGCCAAGATGAAATGGAGTAAGCCCTAGAGGACATAACAGGAGCCCAGACCAGCATGACCAGTCTGGTCAAAGGCTGGGTGAAAAATAACAACGTGTGTGTGTGTGTGTGTGTGTGTGTATATACATATGAGCATGTATGTGTGTGTGTACATATATATACACTGAGTGAGGTATGTCTCCTTGTCTTGACATCACATAATAGTTATAAACAGGTGTTACCTTCATACAAACAGTGCCTTATGCTTCCAATTTCTGTGAAAACTGGTCCCACCATGGGGTGGAAAATATCACATTACTTGAAAACAAGTTTGGGTTGGCAACAGAAAGTGCATCTGGCTATAAAAAATGTGCATCGAAAAATTCTGTCTGACCCATGCAAGAATGGAAAAGTAGACATTAAAGTGATGATGAGGATTTCCAATAATGGCAAATGCTGTGGAACAGAGTTAAAATCTGAGGAAGTTAAAATTTGACTACTGGCACTCAGATTATTATGCTACTCTGCAATGAAGGCACATGGCTTAGTGCTTTGAGTATTCGGATCATGATCGTAAAGGCATCAGTTCAATTCCTCATGGAGCATTGTGTCCTTGAGCAAGAGATTTTATTTCACATTTCTCTAGTTCACTCAACTGGCAAAAATGAGTAGTATCTGTATTTTAAAGGGCTAGCCTTATCATATTCTGTGTCATGCTAAATCTCCCTGAGAACTATGTTAAGGGCATGTGTGTTTGTGGAGTGCTGAGCCACTTGCATGTTAATTTCATGAGCAGACTGTTCTGTTGATGGGATCATCGTAACCAATGGAGTGCTTGTTATGATACTCTGTCATAATCATTTCTTTTTCATTGAAAGATATCAGTGTATGCAAACTTAAGTCCAACTCAAATGTGTTTGAGAGCTATTTGAACCTGTAATGGCATTTTATTGTATTTTGCCATGGAGAAAAAATTTCTCGAATAAGACAAAAAAGTGTTAAGACACTTAAGTTAGTTCAGAGCATCCTCTATTTGACTGATGAATAAATTTCAAATACTAGTTCTCTTCAGCACCCAACAAGATAGGTAACTTTGAACTAAGAAGTGAAACTTCCTTTATTGGAAGTTAATCAACATTATTGACTGAGAGGGATTCTTTTTTCCAAAAATAAACTTCAGTGAAAAGCCTTTACAGGCTCAAATACCTCTCAAGCATATCTAAATTAATCATTTAGGACTATCTGTCATTGCTTCTTGCATCTACTCATAATATTCATGCATTCTATTTTTCCTAGGGATAATACTTTAAACCAACTTTGACTGTTACTAAGAGAATTACTTAGGAAATGTCTTGGTGATCTTGAAACTCAGTATATCATTTTTGCGAACTTTGAATTGGGTCAAAGACTATATCTTTTTATCTCTAACTTAATAAATCAGAACTATTCCTAATTTTAGAGGTATTTCTCTGACAGGAGTTACAACTGACTGATAATATCAGCAATTTGAAACACAAATGGAAACACAGTTTATTTGGTTTGATCAGAAGATTGACTACCGCCACCACTTCTACCACCAACAGAGGTATTTCTATAGAATCTATGAAATTAAGAAGTTACCAGAGATTGTACTATTACGTTGGAAGAAGTAGAATTCCAAAATTTGTTTTTGATTAGAAAAAGAAAAATATTTATGAGAGATCTCACAAAACACAATTTGAATACGTTAACTACATTAACCCATTTGCTACCAAATTCCTGTTGCTTCATTTCATTTTGGAGTTAATGAAGGATTTAGTGAAATAACTGTCATTATTAAGCTGGTGTTTGGAACATACATTAGCATGGAAATTTCAAGGGAAATTCTAATATTGACCACCTTAAAACTGGAAATTTGTATGATAGAACCAGGGATGGTCTCAGAAGTGTTAGTATCAAAAGAGTTAAACTCAAGCACTTGCATATCTTTTATCGTTTACTTCTTTCTGTCATTAGACTGAGACCACCTTGAAGAACTTTAGTCAAACAAATCAAGTTATGGGAATGTAAACAGCTGAGATACAGGGATGTAAACACAGCAACACAGGGATTCAAGAGCTGGTGGGGGACAAACGAACCTACACACACATACATATAAGACAGGGTTTGGCTGGTAGAGTATATCCTATTCAAAACATATACTAATTTGAGCCATGAACTCCCCATAAAAACAGGGCAAACTTCAAGCTCTAGTCAGAAGCAAGACAGCTGCAACATAAACCACTCTTTCTATTTGAACTTTTTGAAAATCAGTGTAAACTGTGAAACCGGTTAAAGCTTCAAATATATTGATAAAAAATATTTTAACTATTCTCAGTGCATTTTCAACTTCTATTTTTCCTATATATATTATAGCTGAATCACCAGAACTAGAGAAGAAGTTTCAAGTGTAGAAGCAAGGTCTAGAATTGAAGGCTTTAGAGTTAACCTTGTAAAAACCAAAGCCTTAGAAGGAAGGCAAACAAGTCACAATGGCCTGCACAATTTGTATAAAAGGTATAGGTAGAGACTTCATAAGATGTACATGGTGTAAGTTATGGACACACAGGAGGTGCAGCAATATCAGAGGAAGGTTAACAGGGAAGATAGTTTTTGTGTGTGGAAGGTGCACAGATACAATAAACACCAAAAATGTACAGAAAATAGATTCCTACACATGCCAGGAGGAAAACTAGAAGTAGTCAATACCTTCCGCTACCTAGATGACCAAGTCAGTAACGGGGGTGGATGCTCCGAGAGCATAGCTACTAGAATAAGAATAGGCTGGGCAAAGTCCAGAGAGCTCCTACCTTTACTGATAACAAAGGGCCTCTTGCTCAGAGTGAAAGGCAGACTGTATGATGCCTGTGTGCAAACAGCCATGCTACATGGCAGTGAAACATGGGCTGTGACTGCTGAGGACATGCGTAGGCTTGTAAGAAATGAAGCTGGTATGCTCCACTGGATGTATAATGTCAGTGTGCATGCACGACAGAGTATTATCATCCTGATAGAAACGTTGGTCATTAGAAGTATCAGATGTGGTGTGTAAGACAGATGACTGTGCTGGTATGGTCATGTGATGCATATGGATGAGGACAGCTGTGTGAAAAAGTGTTTCACTCTAACAGTAGAGGGAACCTGTGGAAGAGGTAGACTTAAGAAGACAAGAGTGGTGGTGGTGAAGCACAATCTTTGAATGTTGTGCCTCACAGAGGCAATGACAAGTGACTAAGACCTTTGGAGGTATGCTGTGCTTGAGAAGACTTGTCAAATCAATTGCGATCATAGTCATGGCCAATGCCAGTGTTGCATAACTGGCTCATTCAAAGCACCTTTCAATCATTGGGTGATATGCTGTGCTTGTGAAGACCTGTCAAACTGAGTGAAATTGTAGTTGTGGCCAATGCCACCAGTGCCATCTGACTGGAATGTAAAACAGCACCATTCGAGCACTGGGCCTCATGGAGGCAGTGACAAGTAACCAAGACCTTTGGCAATATACTGTGCTTGTGTAGATCTGTCAAGTGAGATCGTAGTCATGGCTGATACTAGTGTCAGGTCAATAGCACTCGTGCCAGTGACATGTACAGAACTCACTACACTCTTGGAGTGGCTAGCATTAGGAAAGGCATCCAGCCATAGATAACATTGCCAAACCAGATAGGAACCTGGTGCAGCACCCCCGCTTACCAGTTTTCAGTCAAACTGTCCAACCCATGCCAGCATGGAAAGCAGACGTTAAATGATGATGAAGATGATGATATCTGATGAAGTTGAACAAGTTATAATTTCAAAATCATTATTCAACCTTTTTCTAGAAGTTTGATAAATGTATAGTCAACTAAACAGTATTGAGTAATCCTTTGTATGTACATATACACATATATGCAAATACATGAAGACACACACTAACCTTAAGAAAAAACAAGAAATCTACCACCTGGTAACCAATTCCATTTGGTAAAGATCTTCATGATTAACTTAGATAATCTTATATACCTTCCCAGAGGCCTGCACTACTTCCACATTCTCCGGCTCTTAGCCCCGTAAGCCCACCTCCTCGTTCCCAGGCAGTTTGCCTGTATGCTCTCTCTGGTAGATTATATATTCATGGAATACTATGATATGATATCAATCACTTCAAACAAACAGCAGTATCAAAGAGAGAGAGAAGTGAGGAGAGGGAAGTTGCTGTGGTATAAATTATTAACAGCAGGTATCTATCAAGTGCCTATCAATATCAAGTGGACACATGGCAAGATCTGAGTTGATAACAGTGATGTTATTTTCAATGGAGATATCACTGGAGATATCAGATACCCCTACCTACACTAGCACAATCACAATCAGTACGAATGTCATTATCATCGCCACCACTACCACTACCACCACCACTACCACTACCACCACCGCTACCACCACCATCTCCAATGTCAATAGTATTTCCATTACTATTCCCACTATTACTATCATTAATAACAAGAACAAGCACAGCAACAACAACAATAATAACAATAACAACAATAACTATAAGGCTGCAACTATCACCAACTACCACAATTACCATTTATCACTTGAAGTTGTTTGGAAACTACCACTGCTAATAGCAACACACACACACGGACACAGAAATGTATGCACACACATACAAAAGTTTATTAAATGTAAAGTTATATACATACACATAAGATCTACAACAAATATTTATACAATATATATAAACAAAACATGTAAACATTGATTAGAACAAAGTAGTTCTCATTTCACTCTCTCACACATAAGTATACAAAATAGCTTACACACATCATTTTATGTCACATTTTCTAATAGTTACATGAGTTGGACAGAATATTTTTGTCACACATTACCTATGGTCAAATGTTCTTCTTTTCATCAACCCTCACCTGTTTCCAGGTAAGGTAATATTTCCCCATTGCGAAATATATTTTTCACTGAAGACTAAAAATGAACATTTCCTGCATGATGGCGATGTATATTTGCAACCATGACGTAGTGTTAGGGCAAGGGTACAAACACACACACAAATACATATGATGGGGTTCTTCTAGTTCCCAACTAACAAATCCTCTCACAAGGCCATGGTAAGAGAGACTTGCCCATGGTAAAAGAAGCCATGGTAAAAGAGACTTGCCCAATGTACAAACGTAGTGTTTAGAGGTTGAGTTACTTTGAATTCTCTCATGGATACAAAAACATATTATACTACCCCTCCTCGTCTTATATCCTTTGAATCCTTGGAGTTCTTCATCACCTTGTTGCTCAGTTCCCACCCAATGGTCTATTTTCATTATCCTATTTGGCCTATGCACCAGAGGCTGTATTGGTCTTCTTCATACCTCTGACTCTTATGCCCATTGTAAGGCTGATGTTTAGCAAACTGCATTGGGTCAGCCTCAAGCTTTCTCCCTGGTGCATCTCTCTTACTGAGCAGGGAATGCTTAGCATTGTGAAGTCTTTTTGTTCAACTTCACAACGTCACTGCCTTGAAGAAGGCAGCCAGTAAACTCTGTAAATTGGTTGGTGATAGGAAGAGCATCCAACCTTAGAAACTAAAACCAAATGCCACAAGTATCAATCTATAGAAACAGCAGCACCTTACTGGTGGTGACTCAAACCATGATGGTCTGTCCAACCCACGCTAGCAGGAAAAGTCAATGTATGAAAGTTGATCATGTTGATGATATGTATGTGTGTATATAAACACACACACACACACACATATATATATATGCATAGAGAAAGAGAGAGAGAGAGAGAGAGAGAGAGAGGGATGTATGATGTGAGCATTTGTACCTGCATGCTTGTTTAATTTGCACGTCTATGAAAACTGGTGAGCTAAAAGAGAGGTGGTTGTTGTTGTCATTTCTCCTGTTGAACCTTTGGAGATGTGTGGAATAACAGATTTCTTATTTTGAAAGACAGACAAGGATTAGTGACAGAAAGAGCATCAGGCTGTAAAACAATGCCTCAGCAATATATTTATCAAACTCATACAAGCATGGAAAAAAATGAATGTAAAAACAACTAGGCAAACTTATACATACAATGCCTATAAATTTAGACTCCTTTATACAAACAGACACACACACATATGCATACACACACACACACACACACATACACACACACACACACACACATATATATATATATATATATATATATATA
>NC_068990.1:67731231-67740979 GCF_001194135.2 Octopus bimaculoides
ATATATATATATATATATATAAACTATAGCCATCAAATGCAAATGCATATGACTTGATAGTATGTTCCATGCTTTCACTAATTGTTTAGGACCCTATGCAGTCATGAGCAGATATAGATCCTCTCTCAATCCTCTCATCCTTCACCAAACAGAACATTGAGAATGTGACAGCTGGAGGCAAAGAATGCGGTACCAGCACTTGGTAGCTCCTCATTTTCAGCTGGGTTGATCAGAGCAACATTTAATAAAGTGCCTTTCTCCAGGGCATTATCAATTAGTTGGTCCAAGAATCAAATCTACAATTTCTTAATCATGAGTGAGCTCAACATTTAACTACTAGGTCAAGCATGAATTTGTGTATGTGTGTTTGTATATGTATACATTAAAGTTTACTTTTATGTCTAGTTATTTATAAAAACAATTTAACATTAAACTGAAAGATTATTCAATACTTGTAGTAGAGTGCATCATTTGTAAACTTTTCGAAGAAGAGGGGTGACTGTGTTTCAAAGTTTCAGTTTGCTAGTCTTCGTCAGACTATACTACACTTGGGTTCCATTTGGCTGTATATAGTCTTTGGGAAGCTGGTTTTCTGGTGTAGATGGAGTTATATGAAATGATAATTAGGTTTAGTTTATGTAGGTCTGGGGAATAAATGTATAGGAAGGGGAAAAGAAGAAGATAGGCGGAAAGCAAGTTCATTTGGTGTGAGCTGGTAGAAAGATATTGGAAGATTTTAGTTACTTAGAGTTAGAGTTGTGTCATTGTTTAGAGTTCAATTAAACATGAAAGTAATTGTGTACACAAGAGTCTAATATTGCTGCCAAATTTAAGGTAGTGAGCTGGTAGAACCTTTAGCATGCTGGGAAAAATGCTTGACAACATTATGTCCCTCTTTACACTCTGAGTTCAAATTCCACTGGGGCTGACTTTGCCTTTCATCCTTTCCAGGTCAATAAAATAGGGGTCAATGTAATCAACTAACCCTCTTCTCTCGAATTTGCTAACCTTGCACCAAAATTTGAAACCAATATAACAGCCAGATTTAGGACATGAGATTCTTTGCATAGAAAATAGGCTTTGTTGTGTTTCAGAGCACACAAAGGAGTGTTTGTAAATGAAATAGTTATTCACATATAGTCTTCTACATCACCCGCCACTACTGCTACCATCACCATCATCATTTAATATACATGTTCCATATTGGCAGGGGCTGGAGAGTTTGACAGGATTCAGTGGGTCCAAAGAATGCACTATGCTCCAGTTTCTGCTTTGGCATGGTCTCTACAGTTAGACACCCTTCCTAATGCGAAATATCTATCCAAATTTTATTCAGGATTATCAGTCTAATCATGGATAAGATTTAAGAAAAGGAAAAATAGTTCAATGCACTGAGTAAAAATACTTGGCAAAAATCAAAGGAGATAATTAAAATGCAATTTCTAATCCTTGATACCTTCATTTCAAAAGACCTTGTCTGACCAGAACATTTTTTAAATCCATATCTCTGCTACTAAATTTAGAGAGTTCATTACCACAAATAGAATTGTGTGATTAAGACAGAGCTAACAATGTCAGTTCAGTGAGGATTTCTGAATATATTAAAGATGCGTAAATACTTTTTCACCTTGATAACCTAATGAAAGATATATGAGCACCATCAACCAGAACATTAATTTTTGGTCATATGATTTATTAGTTTATCTATTCAGAAGTCAGCTTTTATTTGCATATACTATATTTATTAATATAATCATTAAGATTTTGAAAAATGTATCATTTAATTTTTTATTTTATATATATAGCAATCATATTGGTAATATATTGTTCTCGTTATGCTAATTATTATACTAAACTCTATGAAGACACTATTAACACAAACAGCCATTAATTTTTATGGTTCAAAAATGCCTCTAAATTTTTCTTTAATTGAATTATCTATTACTTTTATCTGAATTTCATTTACATGAGAGTTTTCAAAACCTGATTACTAAACATAACACCACTGGCTGTACTTCTGAGTTAATGATTCAGCGAGGCAAAAATAAAAATGAAAGAAAATTATCTTTGAAATGCCTTTGTTAACTTTAGCCCAGAAGTAATTTCATAAAGAACACAGCTAAATTTACACAAACACATGCACTAGCTCAAGCACACATGCATGCACACCCCTTGTGGGTAGTAAAGAAATAACACACATACATATACACACATAAGAACTTATACATAAATTTTGAGTCAATGCTTTCAAATGGAATTTCTTTAGTGGTCATATGCCATGAGCAACACTAAGTGCTTCTCATAACAATGTTTCTATCATGATCAAGGAAGAACAGCTGCTTCATTGGTTCTTAAATGCAGTTGGAGCCTAAGTTAAGAGTAGCTGAAATGATATTGGTAAGTAAAGACTGCTGACAGTCCTGTAAAAGTAGAGTTGAAATAATTGTCACACTTCTGTTAAAATGAAGTAGCACTATTGATGAATTAAAATTGTAAAGTATATGGATCTTCATCAGCTGCAATGATGGGTTTTAAGATGTTTGATCAACCATACTTCCTGCTCATTAAATTCGCATATAAACAACTCAGCATTTCACAGACGTATGTACCCTTAATGCAATTCTTCAGTGGAATCAGCACAACACAATGTGACAAGGCTGGATCTTTAAATCAAAAGTACAATCCATCTGATGAGATTCTATGTAATTTCTCTCTACCCAATTTCACTCAATATATAAGCTAAAAGCTTTCAAAGCACAACAATATAGTTAGTGGAACATAGTGGAGATGTATAAACTGCTTGTTGTATAAATGCAATAAAAGACATTTGATATGTCGTTAAAATGTTGCTGATTTATTGCACAAGTATCATTAATTAGTAGATGAAATTAACAGAGGTGCAGTCAATGTAGTTTTTTTGATGTGGCGGAAGTGTTTTGAAACGTAGAAGTTGAAGTGTAATTAAATTGGATTGGAGCAGAAGTGCAGTAGAAGAGTTATGTAAACAGCAGCAGTTAGTGTATTTTTCTATGCACCACAGTTAAAGTCTCATCAAGTGTGTGTTGGTGTGCAACTGAAGTGCATTTTAATTGAAATCAATGTGCTTCAGTGTGTGGTTAGTGTGAAGAGTCACTGATGTGCAATCTGCTGGCAGTTAAAATGCATCAGATTTGCCACTTTAGACAATCAAACGAGACAGTTTGCAGGCAATAAGAGTGTGACAACCATCACTGACAGCCACATGATTATGATTGGTTTGAAATGTAATCCCACTGATAAATGTTTTGTTCACTTTCATTATTTTCTCTCTGCTTTCTTCCTTCCATCAAAATTACACACACACACAGACATGCATACATACTTATGCACACGAGATAATATATATGCAGATGAAATCATGGTAACAACAACCATACCAAAAATTACGACAAAAAAAAAAAAATAGGTAGCAAGATACAAAAATACGAGAACAAAAATAAAAGCCTGCATGTAAAAACCGTTCCAACAGTAACGGAATAGAAAAATAAGATTCACAACATCAGGAACAAATAATTGCATATGCAACAGCACAAATATACATACATACATACATATATATATATATATATATATATGATGAAGTAAAGTAAATACAACCCAAAAAGTAACAAAATATGAAAAGCTATATAAATAAATAAATATTTCAAAATAATGAAATAGAAAAGAAATCAAATTTAGATTTAAGAAAAAAAACAAAAACGTAAAAGGCTTTATAAAACAGTAATTACTTAGTGCAGTTCTATTGATTTTGAGTTGGTGATTTTCTTATTCTACTCCCAATATAACACCTTAATTTAGTCAAGCAAAACACCCACAGCAATGACATATGTGTGTGTGTGTGTGTGTGTGTGTGTGTGTGTGTGTGTGTGTGTGTGTGTGTGTGTGTGTGTGTAAATGTGTTTGTGAGTATGTGTGTGGGTGCAAGTTTCACATTTTCTGTTTGAAAAATATTGCTGCTATTTTTATTTATTAATGGAAATTATAGAGTTCACAAAAGACTAGAAACGTATATGTTTTTGTATGTGTTTCCACACACATAGATAATTTTATATATATATATATATTATTATTTTTAAAACATCTTAACAGATGGATGTGTCTTACACCCACGAAACTTAAAATAATGTGGAGCTGAGTCAAATTGTTATTAAATATACATAACCCCAACAAAATGTATTGAGTGCTACTTTCTTTTGTGTTTTCACTCACCACATTATATATAGGTATAGATATATCATATATTAAGTGTATATATATATATATATATATATATATATATTATATTTTAGGTATACATAATATTGATGTATATATGTACACGTGAGGTTGGGCTGAAAAGCTCATAGGCTGACTATGGAATGATGCCAGAGTTGTGATTTCTTCATTAATTTCAACCCTTCTTATTAATAACTGCTTTCTTTCTTTTCAAGTAAAGAGACATCTGACTATTCAAAGAAGGCTTTGAAAGTAACTAGTAGTGACTTCTCTTGAAAATGGACAAATTTTCAAATACCAGCAGAAAAAGACATTCATGTTACATGGTTGCTACATTAGGGACTGAAGCTCCAGCTTTATCAACACTGCAAAAGAGGGCAGCTGAATTTAGGAATTTAAGGGAGAGTCTGGAAGATGACTTAAGTTCTGGACGTCCTGCAACTGCCACCACCGAGGAAAACATTGGTTGTGTTCACCCTATACTAATGGATGACAAGTAAGTGACAATAAATTAAATTGCCAATACTATTAGCATATCCTGTGAGATAGTTGAAAATATTTCACACAATGAATTTGGCCTGACAAACTTTTCTGCTTGGTGGGTGCCATGTCATCTGACAACTGATCAAAAGCACACCAAGCTGATAACATCACGAGAAAGTCTGGTATTCGCTGAGGTAGACCCAACTGATTTCTTTGAGTCTTACCTAAACCAGGATAGCTGTTGGTTTCATCATTTTGTACCAGAGACAAAGAGACAATCTATGCAGTGAAAACATCCCTCACCTGTTCTAAAGAAGGCCGAAGTCCTCTCATCTGCAAGGAAAGTGATGACCTCAGTGTCTTGGGATACAAAAAGCATCGTATTTATTAACAATCTTCAAAAGAGCCACACCATTAGTGGAAAGTACAACGCCAAATTGCTGAAGCAGTTACAATGGCTTTCAAGACTAAAGAGCTAAAAAATCTGATGAAATGGTCTTGCTTCATCAGGACAGTGCTTCAGCACAAAGTCTTTGCTTTCAATGGCTGCTGAGCATGATTGTGGCTTTGAAGAGATTAATAACTATCCCTATTCTCCTGATTTAGTACCATCTGTCTATCATCTGTTCCCCAACATGAAAAAACACTTGGCTGGGAACCAGTATTACCATGATGGTGACATCATATCTGTTGTTAATGATGTTTTTGACCAACAGGATGAAAGCTTCTTCACCAATGAGATCCAAGCACAGCAATATCTATTTTCTATACTATCATTGGTAGCCACTTAAAAAGCACCCAGTACACTTTGTAAAGTGGTTGGCCATTTGGAAGGGCATCCAGCCATAGAAACCATGACAAGACAGATAACTGGAGCTTCGTGCAGCTCTCTGGCTGGCCAACTCCTGTCAAACCATCTAACTCATGCCAACATGGAAAACAGATATTGTGAGTAAGGGAGTGAATCACTCCCTTCCAGCTTGACAAGATCACTTCTCTGTTTATATATTGGGGCACTGAATTTAGAACCATGTGGCCGAGAAGCAAACTTCTTACCACAAAACAAATACACAATAGTTTCGCTTTTTGATTTTATCTTGATATGGCAATATACATGTTTTGTCTGGTGAGTATTTAGGCATGGGTCCAGGTGGACTGGATGAACAAAGCCACCAAATTTATTCTTTCGATTGCAACCATCTAATCAGTTTAAGAGACTCAGCTACTACAAGAGGAATCAAATTAGTAAGATGGAGTTTGAGAGGAGAAACAGAGAGAGAGAGAGAGAGAGAGAGAGAGAGAGAGAGAGAAAGAGAGAGAGAGAGAGAGAGAATGTTTACAGCAAAGCTGGATGGGTGATCAACTGAGTGATATCAGGTAAAAATAATAACATCAAAGAAAAAATAAATATCAACAACAAACAGTAATAACAAATATCAACAGCCAGAACATCACAGACAGTTACATAGTGCAGCGAAAAGTCAGCCATATCTGATGTATATGTTAAATGGTATTAGACTGATGACAGATTGACATATCCACGATTCTATATAGATTTATGTATTAATGAATAATTGGGCATCTTTTTGATTGATTGCAGACAAAGACAAGTAGTTGTGAGCATGATGATAGAGAGAAAGAGAGAAAGAGCAAAAGAGAAAATGAGGGGAGGAGGAGGGGGAGGAAGAGGAGGAAGTGGAGAGGATACCACAATATTTGAAGACAATGATGGCTGTCTTTTCCAATGATATGTGCTGTCCTAATTCCAGAAATATGAGTACACATGATTGGATTACTCCAAATCATTGGAGTTCCTTTACTGAATTGTTTGTTGTTGTTCATGTTTTCAGTGATGCTATTTAGTCGAGTGAGTGAGTGAGAGTCAGTAGTTTATAAAAAAAAAAACAAAAAAAAAAACAAGAAGTTATATCTAGTGGCATTAGATCTTTCTTTCCCTCTCGACAACCATCACAACCCAAACACAAAATTCCTGTTCTCCTCTTACTCTCTCCCTCCCTCTTTGACATCTATCATACATATTTATATGTATGTATGTATGTATGTATGTATGCTCAATTTATAGGCACAAACAGTTGTTTAATGTATAGGGTTACCAACTCCTGGGTTATGAGTTCAAATATTTTAATGCCTGTGTGTAGGACACAATAATTCTAGCTTCTTTTTCATTTATTATCTGTCAAGAATAACTATGTTGTTAGGAAAATGCTAGCAGTGACATATATGTATATATGTATACATATGTGCACATATATGCATAAATTTATTTGCATACATGAATAAATGCAACATATGTATATATAGAGAATTCTCTCTCTCTCATTCATTCTCTCTCTCTCATTCATTCTCTCTCTCTCATTCATTCTCTCTCTCTCATTCATTCTCTCTCTCTCTTTCTGATGATCACTAGTAATAATGACTGTTTTAACCTTATCTCATTTAACCACCCCCTTTCAGGTACAATTTTAGAGAGTGTTGTAAATGTTCAGAATATTAAATACACTGTTTTTGTTTGTCAGTTATCTTTTTACAATGTCTTAGATAGTGGGCAAAGTCAACCACATCTTGGGTTAAACTCAATTTCCTTTGTCAGTTTATAAGATTCATCATCATCATCGTCGTTTAACGTCCGCTTTTCATGCTAGCATGAGTTGAATGATTTGACTGAGGACTGGCGAACCAAGTGGCTGCACCAGGCTCGAGTCTGATCTGGCAAAGTTTCTACAGCTGGATGCCCTTCCTAACGCCAACCACTCCAAGAGTGTAGTGGGTGCTTTTACGTGCCACTGGCACAAGGGTCTGTCTGGTGGTACTGGCAACGGCCACGCTCAAATGGTGTTTTGTACATGCCATCTGCACAGGAGTCAGTCCAGCGGCACTGGCTACGACATCACTCAAATGTTTTGTTCACATGCCACCAGCACAAGTTCCAGTAAGGTGATGCTAGTAATGATCATGCTCAGATTATTGTAGAAAACATACACTGATTTCCTAAATGGTAAAAATGGAAATTACAAATAATAAAGGTGGCTTGTTTGTAATTTTACAGCTGAAAGGCAGAAATATATATACCACTAAAATGACAGAAACCACTATTCAGCACCAGTATTGCTAGAAATAAGAGTTAAAACAACTCATAGCTACAAGAAGCACTTATCCTCTTTTGTCAGTCATTAAGATAAGTGCTTCTTGTGGCTATGAATTGATTTAACTCTTATTTCTAGAAATACTGCTGTTCACTAGTGCCTTTAGCCACTTTAGTGACATATATAGATATATATGTTTTGTATAGTTTTGGATTGATGCCATCAATTGTGGTTCATTCTTTGTGTACTGAAAGAGATGGTCTGCAGTACCACTGCTATCTTTATGATGTATATTTTGAGATGACCAAATATATTTTTTTACAATGCAAAATGAATTCACAATCCACCATAAGTATTATGATATGTGCATAGCTAACACATTGTAAACTGTATACAGTTTCCTTTTGTAAAGATCTGAATGGGTCTTATTTTTTCTCTCTAAAATGCACAATACTGAAGTGATCTGCAGTTTGGCAAGAATTTATATAAACTCCATTCTCAAGATAATAGAAGGCAGCCTGCAGCATTGATATAAAAAATAAATGGAACACTCCAGCTGCTAATATACAACCCTATTTAACACTGTTTATTACTGCAAATGATGCTATGTCTCCATTACAGTTGACCCTTGCTATAATTCCATTGTATGAGGACACCCTCATGGAGGTGAATTTCTCATGGCAACTGTATTTCCTGAACATTTGCCATTGTTCAGACCTATAACCTATAGCGAATACATTTGCAAAGTCAACAATTACCATGTTCAAGGATCTGTTCTATCCATTCTATTCAATGTAAAACGGTTAAAGTTAGCCATTTATTTTGATTGAAACTGCCCTATTCAGTTGATTTAAATTATATTGTTTCCCTGGTTTATTTCTCAGCTTAAATTAATGAGGTGTCTGTTGAGCCAGATCTGAATAAATATTTTGTCTGTAGCTGGTACAAGTGAGTGAAGTTTCTTAATAATTTAATATCTTCTATTATTATTATGATACTGAGGTTTCTTAACAGGTTAAAGTGAATAGCGAAAGGAAGGGACAGTCTATGTATTTTGGGGGTGAGAATAACGTCTTTTTTTTTTCTCTTGTTCTTAAATTGGAAAGTTTGGCACTCGTGTCAGTGGAACGTTAAAAGCACCATCTAAGCATGATCGTTGCCAGAGCTGCTGATTGGCTCCCGTGTCGATGGCATATAAAATGTACCATTCGAGCATGATTGTTGCCAGTGTCGCCTTACAGGCACATGTGGGATTGAACCTAAACCAATGTGGTTGGGAAGCAAACTTCTTACAACACATTCATGTACCTGTGAATGTACGTGAGTGTGTGTGTGTGTGTGTGTGTGTGTGTGTGTATATATATATATATATATATATAATATTTAAGAATCATTCAGTAGCCATGATGAAACTCCGAGTTTCGGATATCGGGGCGGAAACTCCGAAACTCAGAGTTTTATCATGGCTACATAAATAATCATTACATATTATATTTACAGATAAATTCCTTTATTTACATAATATCGAGGTCTCTTTCATTCTTTTGTTGTCTTCCCATTTCTATCAATATATATTTTGCCATTTTTAAACACTAAGAATCAACTTATCATCTTCTATTGAAAGAACTGACCAGCTGTATAGATTTAAACACATTTTTCTCCTTTCACTCTTCCTTCTTTCTTTCCTTCTCTTTTCCATTGACACTCCTTTGAGATACACTGGCACACACACACACACACACACACACACACACACACACACACACTCTCTCTCTCTCACTTTCTCCCCCATCCTCCCCCTCTTTTACTATCCTATACACTCCACATTACTTACTTTTACCCCTCTCTCTCTCCACCCCTACACACTCAATAATACTATAAAAAGACATGAATCCCTTCAAAAAAAT
>NC_068990.1:67741547-67743614 GCF_001194135.2 Octopus bimaculoides
CCTCAACCTTATATATATATATATATATATATATATATATATATATATATACACATAATACATGTGCACACATACACATATATATAATAATGTAAAGATCTAGACAGTCAGAGCTTGAATGCTACAGACCATCGATCTGCTTGATCAAGCCATCAAGCAATAATAACAATGCTGCTGTTGCTTGTAGTGAGAGACGATGATGATGATGATGATATTGGTGCTTATGATGATGATAACGAGAAAAAAATGACAATCACAGAGATGATGATTACAACAACAATAGTGATGATACTAAGGAGGGGGATGACGATCATCATCATCATCATCATCGTTTAACGTCCGCTTTCCATGCTAGTATGGGTTGGACGATTTGACTGAGGACTGGTGAAACCGGATGGCAACACCAGGCTCCAATCTAATTTGGCAGAGTTTCTACAGCTGGATGCCCTTCCTAACGCCAACCACTCAGAGAGTGTAGTGGGTGCTTTTACGTGTCACCCACACGAAAACGGCCACGCTCGAAATGGTGTCTTTTATGTGCCACCCGATGCTGATGATGAGGGAAAGGAGGAGAAGAACAATAATGATTCAGTTGATGTTGAAGATGATGATGACAATGACAACGATGCTGATAAAGATGCTGGTGATCGCAATGACTGATGACGATAGTGGTGATTGTGGACACTAATCTAATAATATAAGGAGAAACGGTATTGAATAATCCGACTCCATTCTATCAGTGACAGTAATTTTTATAAGTCATTGTGTCTGGAAAAGATGATTTCGGCAAAACGACATAATTTTTGTGACCTCAGTGGTGTGAATAAAGTAAAGCTAGAAAGAAGAAGAGACACAGAAGAGCTAGTAGACATATTTTTTATAAAATTTATGTAATTCCAAAGAATAACAAACAAAGCTGATCGCAGTTAAACAGCCATTATGGTTGTATAACTACAACACAGTATTTTGCCAAGGATGTGCTGATATGATAAAAATGTTGCTTGTCTGCTACTTTATTTTGAAATATGTAAGATAAAGTTAACCTTGGTGGGATTTGAACACAGAGCATAAAGGGCTTAAAACAAATACCACAAGGCACAATTTTTCCAATGCTGTAATGATTCTGCTATCCATACTTCTGTCAATAATTGTTTCTGATTTAAGCACAAGGCAAAGAAAAATCATTAGCATGTCAGGTAAAATACTTAGCTGCATTTCATCCATCTTATGTCTGAGTTCAAATGCTGCTGAGCTCAACTTTAGCCTTTCTTCTTTTCAGGATCGATAAGATAAGTACCAGTTGAGCACTGGGTTTGAT
Source organism: Octopus bimaculoides (assembly GCF_001194135.2). Taxonomy (NCBI): domain Eukaryota; kingdom Metazoa; phylum Mollusca; class Cephalopoda; order Octopoda; family Octopodidae; genus Octopus; species Octopus bimaculoides. Next base: position 67,742,866 of record NC_068990.1, read on the forward strand.
GAAATTGACTTACTCACTTCCCAACAACTGCTGGCCTTGTGTCAAAATTTGAAACTAATTTAAATACAATAGTGTAGTGGCTAGAATAAGAATAACCTGGGCAAAGTTCAGAGAGCTCCTACCTCCACAGGCAACTAAGGGCCTCTTGCTCAGGATGAAAGGTAGACAGTATGATGCATGTATGTGAACTGCCATGCTACATGACAGTGAAACATAGGCCATGATTGCTGAAGACATGTGTAGGCTTGAAAGAAATGAAGCTAGTATGATCTGCTGGATGTGTAATGTCAGTGTGCAGACATGACAGAGTGGACATAAGAAGCATCAAATGTAGTATGCATACGTATTATGTATGGATGAGGACAGCAGTGTGAGGAAGTGCCACTAACTTTGTAAGGAACCTGTGGAAGAGGTAAACCTAGGAAGACATGGGATGAGGTGGTGAACGTTGGGCCTCACAGAAGCAATGACAGGAGACCAAGACTTTTGGAGATATGCTGTGATTGAGAAGACCTGGCAACTAAAGTGAGATTGCAGCCATGGCCAATGTCAGTGTTGCTTATCCAGCCCATTTAAAAGTACCCTTGATGCATCAGGCACTATGATATGCTTGAGAAGACCTGTTGAGTCAAGTAAAACCAAAATCGTCGCTGTGGCCAGTGCCTCCTGACTGGCTCCCATGCTGGTGGCATGTAAAATGCACTATGCAAACAATGCCAGTGCCCCTTGACTGGCTCCTGTGCCGGTGG
>NC_068990.1:67743792-67747815 GCF_001194135.2 Octopus bimaculoides
ACCATCCAACAAATGCCAGCCTGGAAAATGGACGTTAAACGATGATCAGCAATTTTGAGGGGAGTTTATTTTATATCAGTTATCCCCACCCCCACCCACCAGTACTTGGTACTTCATTTTATCAAAAATGTAAAACAAAGTTTACTTGAGTAAGATTTGAACTCAAAACATAAAGAGTCAGAAGAAATATTACAAGGCATTTTGTTCCATGCTCTACAGATTCTGTCAATCTACTATCCTCAAATTGATTCTTATTTCTTATTACAGGGCCAGCAAATCTGAAGGGAGGGTTTCTCGCTAACAACACTGACATCAGTATTTGACAGGTAATTATTTTGGTGACCCTGGGGAGAAAAAAAGGCAGAGTTGACCTTGGCAGGATTTGAACTCAAGGCTTTAAGAAAAACTACTCTGCAAAGTGACTGGCTTTAGGAAGGGCATCCAGCCATAAATAACATTGGACCTTGGTGCACTCTGCAGCTCACCAATGGAAAGCAGATGTTAAAGGATGATGATAATGATGTTCACTGCTTTATCAGTTTTGCTCATCCAACACCTTAGCAATAATAATAATGGTTTCGATATTTGACACAAGGCCAGCAAGTTTTGGGAAGGAGTAAGTCGAATGAATCAGCTGGTACTTATTTTATCCTGAAAGGATGAAAGGCAAAGTCAACTTTGGAAGAATTTCTATAATAATAATAATCCTTTCTACTATAGGCACCACCCCTGAAATTATGGGGGAGGAGACTAGTTGATTACATCGACCCCAGTGTTTCACTGGTATTTAATTTATTGACCCCGAAAGTATGAAAAGGCAAAGTCGACCTAGGCAGAATTTGAACTCAGAATATGAAGACAGATGAAATACTGTTAAGCATTTCACCCAGCATGCTAACAATTCTGCCAGCTCACCGCCTTAATAATAATAATAATAATAATAATAATAATAATAATAATAATAATGTACATCTTTTCTATTATAGGCACCAGGTCTGAAATTTGGGGACAGTTGATTACATCGACCCCAGGGCTCAATTGATATTTATTTCATTGATCCCAAAAGGATGAAAGGCAAAGTTGACCTTGGCAGAATTTGAACTCAGAATGTAAATACAGATAAAATACCACTAAACATTTTGTCTGTTGTATAAACAATTCTGCCAGCTCGCCACCTTAATGATAATAATAATAAAAACAACAACAACAACAATATTTTTTATTATGAAAACAATATCGTCATCAACATCATTACTACTACTACTACCTTCACAGACAAGTGTAAAAAATGATGCAGTGAATATTTTTTAATATATGGAATCAGCTACAGACCTCATTCTCGAAAATAGAACAAAGAAAAAAAGTTGCCCCTAAGCTTGACTTTTCCATCTCATTGATAATGGCTGTCAAAAAACGTGTGATAGTTATCTGTGGAACTGGTTATTTTCTGGCTTGCTAATAATCTCTTCTTTTATACATGGCCTGTTTTCCAGAGAATTTGTTTAGAATAGAATAGCCAAGATTAGAATGAAAAGATTAAAAAGAAGTTGTGTCTTTATTTGTTTGTTCATGATATTTATTCACTACCAGTTCTGGTTTTATTTTGAATAATTTTAGTTTCACTATGAGCTACATTTTCAATTTGAATAATTTTATGGAACAACTGAGAGAGAGAGAGAGAGAGAGAGAGGGAGAGAGAGAGAGAGAAAGAGAGAGAGGGAGGGAGAAAAGAAAGGGGAGAGAGAGGGGGCAAGACAGACTGAAGAATTAAACTATAAATAACTTTATGTGTCATAGATTTATGCATACAGGCATGTGTGTCTTCTTGTCTAGGCATCACGTGATAGTTGTAAAATAGGGATATCATCATGTTCTACTTTTCCAATCATCCATGGAAACATGTCTGGCTTGGGGACATATTACCTTACATGGAAATGGGTAAAGATTGGAAAAACTGACCATCCCATGCAAACATGGAAAAGCAGACATTAAAACAATGATGATGATGATGATGATGTATATCAAGTTCTGTTTTTCTTTTCTTTCTTTTCTTTTTGTTGTTAAAAGACAGTGGGTGTAGAATGAGAGTTAATAAACTGTAATATTTTGGACACATTATATAGCAGATCCCTTAAAGAAATCGAGATTTTCTGGCATGCATGATAACACCTGTCACCATCTCTGATCTCGGTGTAGGACCTAGTGAAATCTAGCATCCTCTATAACAAACCATTTGGCAAAAACTGGTATTACTATTATTGAACTGTGGAAACCTGGCTCTACCTCTGTTTACACCACCTGTCTTCGTCTGTTGCTTTTTGCGTAAATTCTCCCATATAAATATATGTACATATATATATATATATATATATATATATATATATATATATATATACATATGCTTATTTACCCATCCATTATGATAATATGGCTGTTGTCCATTGTTTCAAATACACTTTAGCATTGTGGTTCTAGCCTGTTTTAAACAACCACATATGATTCGTCCCAAATAAGAGTTTTTCTATCACTAGCAAAAGCTATATGTATGTTTGTATATGTATCCATTATAAGCTAACAAAAGCCCCTTTAGTCTGTCTCCCCACATAGCCTACGCATAAAGCAACAGCAAATGCCACATAAAGTGAAATTGGTATGGAGCTTTCTGAAAGATACATATAGCTTTTGCTAGTGATAGAAAAACTCTTATATAAAGGTTGATTCTTTGGGACGAATCATATGTGATTGCTTAGAATAGGCTTGAACCGCAATGTTAAAATGTATTTGAAACAATGGAGAAGAGTCAAATTATCATAATGGATGGGTAAATAAGCATCCTTAAAGTGAAACAACGCATTGGTAGGTAAACAAGGGTATTAACAAATAGAAGCGCGGAAATGGAACATCACCTTTCAAGTAACTCAGAATGGGTAAAGGTAAGCCTGCCAAAGTTTAATGCAGCTTAAATATGAAGATTAAGAATGTTTGGTGTTGGATATTCATTGTGTACAGTGTTCCTAGTTAATTTAATCACTGTCAAAAATATTCTCTTATGCCAATATACGACAATATAGATTAAAAAAGTATGGAAGACACTACATACAAAAAAAAACTATGTACATACAAAAAATTTGCAAAATCTTTTAAATTAACATAAACATATATTTACATGAAAGAAAATTACTGGAGACATAACACGTGTTGTGCTAAAATTAACAGCTAAACAATATTTTTTTAGCGAAATCTTATAAATTAACATAAACATTTAAATGCATGAAAACAAAAGGACAGCTTCCAAATCCTGTTTCCTGATTGGGTCACTGCGCAGGTGGACAGTCGAAGTAAATAAATAGACAAAGTCCTTTCACTTTTATAAAAAGAATAAAAAACTATGGAAGACTCTACATACAAAAATCTATGTCCATTTACACAGGAGTTCTGGGAAAAATGTTATAGTGCATGAACATCCGTGGGACATAAGTAATGTGTTTATAAAGTTTAGAGGAAATTGGTTGAGAACTGTGGAAATGTATGCATTAGTCGTTATACACACACATACTGCGATTTATATATACTAGATATATGTATATATATGCATGTATGTGTGTGTGTTTGGGCATCTATTAATACATACATTAATTATTGAATGACAAGAGAATGGTAATTATGTAATCAATGTCATTAGCTTACAGCTGTTTCCACTATGAGAGCTGAGTGCTTGTATAACATATCGTAGGTTCCACAAAACCATTAAAATGAAGTTATATGATGTTGCATAAGCATTCAGCTCTGAGTACAGAGCTTCTCATGGCAGAAACAGCTGTAAGCTAATGAAAATGATTATATAATTACCATTCTCTTGCAATTCAATAATTAATATCTTTCTCTATACTCACCTAATGTTTTATATGTATATAAAGTTCTAACAACTGGTTATTAGTAACACTAAGACTAAGTGAAATCATAATGCATATATATATATATATATATATATATAAAGGTGGAAGCAGAGCAGAGGCTGGGAAC
>NC_068990.1:67749448-67750591 GCF_001194135.2 Octopus bimaculoides
ATATATATACACATATATATCAATTTAATGCACATCTGAAGGAGCTATTAATAGTTTCATGCTTTTATGATACTTTAATTTGACATGTTTATAAAATATGCTATGAATCTCCAAGTTAAAAGTATCATAAAAGCATGAAACTGTTAGTCGCTCTTTCAGTTGTGTATTAAATTGATATTTATTCCTCACAGGATCAAATACATTTTTCTTCATTCTACCTATATTGAATGCACAAACACAAACACACACATGCATAAACACGCACACACACACATGGAATATAATAAAGTCAGGAGGTACGAGATGAAAATATTTATTTCACCAGTTGATATCCATAAGATTATGGTTATTTTGCAGCAACATCATGGAAAATTACTTATTTTACTACATAATAAATAATTTTACTGGATTTTAACTGCATAGGACTATAGATTATACCTCTTTTTATATGTAATGGTTCACTACATAGTTTGCAGCCTGGTTCACTAAAGGAGCATTTTGGTGAGTACCACCAGATTATATAAATCCATATATTGTGCATTACAGTTATATATATATATATATATATATATATATATATATATATATGAATGTAGACAGCAGTTTGAAATGTTTCACCAGAAAGGAAAACTCTAATCGTCACTAAATGTGACTAGGGTGTTAGAAGCACCTACATTGCAAGAAATAAGAGCTAAAATGCTCTAATGCTGTAGTCAAAGCACACAATTGCATACATATATACTAGCAGGAACTGTAACTATCTCTAGTGATATTTACTGATGATCATAGTTTTCCTTTTTGGTTAAACTTTGCGAACTGCTGTCTTCATTAATTTTCTGTATACACATTAGCATCATAGGTTTCTATGATGAAGACATATATACTGGCAGAGAATTGAGTCCAGAATCTGCTGAAGTCAAGCCAGTCCTTACTGATGAGGCAATGGAAATTGCTGAAACTGACTGCTAGCATAAGGAATTCTCAAACTGTGTTTTCGGATGATTACAGTCTCTGTCAATATATATGTATACAAGTATGTGCTTTGACTACAGCATTAGATCATTTTAGCTCTTATTTCTAGCAATGTAGGTGTTTCTAACACCTTAGTCATATTTAGTGACAATTATATATATATATATATAT
>NC_068990.1:67750669-67751998 GCF_001194135.2 Octopus bimaculoides
GAATAAATTAGAGTTGGGGAGTGTGGATTCTATATATGCTCATCAAATTTTCAGCACATAAATTAGAATACAAGGCATTGACTGAAAAAGAAAGAACGGTGAGATATTTTGACTTTCAGACGGCAGCAGATTCAATTATTTGCATAATGGTAGGTAGACGGGGACCATTCAATTAAATGTCTTGGATTTTAGCATAAGGAAGAAAAGAATTGACTTTAAATTTGCAATCTTGGCCTTATATTCTGCTTTTTCCTGGAACATTTTGACTTTGCAGATGCAGTATCCACTCCCTCACCTGTTACATTTAATTCTTTATATAGCCTCTTCCTCAATTACTATCAGATATCTCACTTTATTTTCATATTGAAATGTTTCCAGTTTACACACATATAAACATATATGCATGTACACATCTATATAAATGTATATATATATATATATATATATATATATATATATATATATATATATATATATATATACATGCATATATGTGTGTGTGCATATCGCTTTATCTATTAATATATATGCATATATACACACACATATACAAAATATATATAATACATATATACATGCATACACATATACAAGCATATATGTAAGAATGTATAAATGCATAATGTGAAAAAGTTTAATTCAGATATACACAATTAGACACAAACGTGTGTCTGTGTGTGTTTGAATATTACCATTAAATAAAAACACATAATAATAATAATAATAATAATAATAATAATAATAATAATAATAATAATAATAATAATAATAATAATAATAATAATAATAATAATAATGAAGATGATGATATCATTATTATTATTATTATTATTATTATTATTATTATTGCTGTTATTCTTATTATTATTCCTCCTCAATATACATAGAACCGGTAAATGTTAGTACGTAAAGCACTAAAGCGATATCTGAAATCAATGAAATACAAATCCAAAAGCTGATATGAATATCTATTGACTAATGTTTTCCCCTTCAAAATAATCCTGGACATCAAAGATACTGAAATGAATATACACATTACTCTTTATCTTGTCAGCTTTGCAAGCAATTCGAAATTTTTCTTGGGAAATTCATGCAGCAATAACTTTGATCAATCACTTGTGTTATCTAATAAGAAAGTAAATTCTAAGCATGATATCATGCTGCACAACGTGCAGAAAAACAATATATCTGTGATTATGTGCATGCATGTATATGTGTTTATGTGTGTGTATGTTTATTTATACTACGACATACATACACATATACTTACAGTCCTCTATTCTATATATATATATATATATATATATATATATATATATATATATATAT
>NC_068990.1:67752094-67752671 GCF_001194135.2 Octopus bimaculoides
ATATATATATATATATATATATATATATATATATATATATATATATATATAGGCAGCTCACATATGTACTGGATAGTATGTAATTAAATACATAGATATGTTATTCTGTTTGAGGGTGTATGTCGGTGTGTATTTATACACACACACATATGTACACAAACACACACACAGACATCCGTATCTGCATAGCATGCATATATCTATGTGAGTCTGTGGATTTAGTCTTCAATATCATGCAAATGTCAACAGAGTACCCTGGTTATATTGTCGTATTACAAACTTAATATAACTATCTTTTCATAACTGTTGAAAAACAGAAAAAATTTAAAAACACAATTGTTTCAGTAATATAAATTCAAGTGTTTAAAAAGCAATATTCCTAGTCCTGAAAGAGTAAACAGTTCTTATTTTCACTATCATAATGGACTAATTTTTTTCACATCCTTTCGTTTTTTAATGGAAATTTTGAAGAATGAATATCAATCGTATATTTGCGTGTGTGGGTTCACTTCTGGCGGGTGTCCCCCTCTTTGTTCACCATACATGTACGTATGTATGTATGTATAGATATAAATAT
>NC_068990.1:67753369-67753934 GCF_001194135.2 Octopus bimaculoides
TATATATATATATATATATATATATATATATATATATATATATATATATATATATATGTACACATATACATATATATATATATATATATATATACATATAAATATATGTACACACATACATATATATGGTTATATGCATATATTTTTGTATATGTGTATGTATACGTATATATATATGTACATGTATGTAATCATGTACACACATACGCACACATACATGCACACACAAACACACACAGAGACACACAAACACAAACACACACACACACACACACACACAAAGTATTCTTATTGGGAAAGCAGCATTTGCCTGCATGCAAGAGCCAGATGAAATTCTGTGAAGGAGATTTTCTGGAGTTAGTTCTCTTTCCTGTTGCCAGCCCTCCTATTATTTCTGAGTAAGGTAATACTTCCAAGTATTTCCCTATGGCAAGTCATATTTTCATGGGAGATTGGACGATGTTGAAGCTTAATTACAACTATCATACTATGTGAAGACAGAGACACAAACATATACTGTATACATGTCTGTGTGTGATATATATATATATATATGTATATATAT
>NC_068990.1:67753944-67754370 GCF_001194135.2 Octopus bimaculoides
TATATATATATATATATATATATATTGGAGCGAACACGTTACAATGAAGTAGAGAAATTTGAAGAGACAACACGGAACCGGTTATTTCTCAAAATACAATGTTTATATATCAAAAAGATTTTCTAACATTTTTCTAACATTTTTCTGACATAATTTAAATATATACTTTAACCATGTAACACAAGCCTTCTGTAGTTTTCTCACTCTTATTATCTTTTATACATCCAACCACGTGCTTTCACATACCAACTTTCTCACCTATATATATCATCATCATCGTTTAACGTCCGCTTTCCATGCTAGCATGGGTTGGACGATTTGACTGAGGACTGGTGAAACCGGATGGCAACACCAGACTCCAATCTAATTTGGCAGAGATTCTACAGCTGGATGCCCTTCCTAACGCCAACCACTCAGAGAGTGTAG
>NC_068990.1:67755123-67755771 GCF_001194135.2 Octopus bimaculoides
TATATATATATGTATACGTATATAAAATATATATATATATATATATATATATATATATATATACGTACACACATATACAGTCGTCCATATGTGTGTGGGTGTGTGGATGTGTATGTGCACCAATTCTATACAGTTATGACATACGCATACAGATATTTCTATACATTATATAACAATAAATAGAAGCATATCTATGATCAAAATGATGAAAGAGAGAAAGAGAAGCAGTTCTGTGATAGCATCAAGAGAGAGTGAGAGAGAGTGCAAAGAAAAAGAGAGAGGGTGTGGTGTGGAACCATATCTTAAATGAAATTCTCTTCACCTTTTAGAAAAACAAAATGTTCTTTTTTTCTTATCTTTCTATTCATTTTAGTGTAATATTTTTTTTATAATTATATGAGTTTATATTTGATATTTTTGTTTTTGTACTTTTAGGCTTCTTTTTCAAAGTAACAACAATTTTAATCGATAATTTCAATATCTTAAAAGTTTGAATTTGTGTTTTCAGCCGTATGTCTATATGAACGATCTGAGATACATATACACACACATATATATACGTAAGTAAATATATAAATGTATGTATGTGTATTTATCTCTCTCTCTCTCTCTCTCTCTCTCTCTCTCTCTCTCTCTCTCTCTCTCTCT
>NC_068990.1:67755850-67757394 GCF_001194135.2 Octopus bimaculoides
TATATATATATATATATATATAAACAGTTGGTTGATTTTAAATTTACATTGTAGGTCTTTATGTGCGTGTGGGTGTGTGTATGTATATATATATATATATATATATAAATATACACACACAAACACATATTAAGTTATATATGTATATATATGTATTGATGTATGCGTATATATATATATCATCGTTTAACGTCTGCCTTCCACACTAGCATGGGATGGATGGTTTGACTGAAAACTGGTAAGCTGGGAGGCTACACCAGGTTCCAATCTGATTTGGCAAGGTTCCTATGGCCAGATGCCTTTCATAACTCCGACCACACCAAGATTGTAGTGAGTGCTTTTTACATTCCACCAGCAAGGGTGTCATTGACCTGACACTGGCATCAGCCATGACTCCCATCTCACTTCACTTGACAGGCATGGTATATCACCAAGTGTCTTGGTCAACTGTCACTGCCACCATGTAGCCCAATGCTTGAATGGTGCTTTTTATGTGCCACCAGCAGAGGTGCCAGTAGAACGGCACAGACCAAAACTATTTCACTCAGTTCAACAAGTATTCACAAGCACAACATATCAACCAGCAATTGAAGGGTGCTTTTAATAGGCCAGTTACAACCACAACTACGATCTCGTTTGGATTGACAACATTGCCTCCATTAGGCCCAATGCACCAATGGTGCTTTTTACGTGCCACCAGTATGGGTGCCAGTGAGACAGCACTGGCATCATCCACAACTATGAATTCACTTGATTCAACAGGTTTTCACAAGCACAGCGTATTACCCTACGATTGAAGGGTGCTTTCAAAGGGCCAGTTAAATGACACTGGCATTGGCCATGACTATGATCTCAATTGGCTTGATAGGTTTTCTTCAAAGGTCTCAGTTGCTTGTCATTGTCTCTGTGAGGCCCAACAGATCATGCTTCACCACCTTGTTCCATGTCTTCCTACGTCTACCTCTTCCACAAGTTTCCTTCAACATTAGAGCGCAACACTTCTTCACACAGCTGTCCTCATTCATATGCATCACATAACCATACCAGTGCAGTCGTCTCTCTTGCACACCACATCTGATGTTTCTGATGTTCAACTTTTCTATCAGATTGCTTACACTCTGTTGTGTAAACACAGACATTACACATTCAGTGGAGCATACGAGCTTTATTTCTTACAAGCCCACGCATGTCTTCAGCAGTCACAGCCCGTGTTTCACTGCCATGTAGCATGGCTGTTTGCATGCAGGCATCATACAGTCTACCTTTCACTCTGAGCAAGAGGCCCTTTGTTACAAACAGAAGTAGGAGCTCTCTGGACTTTGCCCAGCATATTCTTATTCTAGCAACTACACTCTCAGAGCATCCACTCCCGCTACTGACTTGGTCACCTAGGTAATGGAAGCTATTGCCCACTTCTAGTTTTCCCCTTGGCATGCGATGGAATCTATTTGGCAGTTTATTGTACCTTTGCACTTTCCATAAATATATGTGTGTGTGCGTGTGTGTATTGATGTATGTGTATATATATATATATATATATATAT
>NC_068990.1:67758357-67761897 GCF_001194135.2 Octopus bimaculoides
AGGAGGAGGAGGAGAAGAAGAAGAAGAAGAAGAAGAAGAAGAAGAAGAAGAAGAAGAAGAAGAAGAAGAAGAAGAAGAAGAAGAAGAAGAAGAAGAAGAAGAAGAATTGTTCTCTATTTTATGCACAAGAACAATTATTTTGAAGAAAAGCGATTGGTTGATAACATCAATTCAGTACTTGATTGGTATTTTGTTTCCACCAACCCTGAAAAGCTGAGAGGCTAAGCTGACCTCCACAAGACTTGAAGTCAGAGCATAATGAGCTGAGGCAAATAACGAAGCTTTATTTCCCAAAACTCTAATGATTTTACCAGCTTATCACCTTGATGGTGTTGGTGAGGAGGAGAACAAGATGATGATGATGATGCTGATCATGATGATAAGGAGGAGAAGGAGGAGGATAATAATGATGAGGAAGTGAAGGAGAAGGAAGAAAATGGTGATTAAGATGGTGGTGAAGATGAGTTAGGGTTATGAAGAGGAAGAGGTAGAAGAGGAGGATGGTGGGACTATAAGTGCAAAACTAACAAAGGAAGAGTAACATAAAACTAAACTAAAGAGAATGTAAAATAAATAATGTAAAGAACAAAATGAAAGCATAAAATAAAAATAATGTAAAGAACAAAATGAAAGCATAAAATAAAAATAATGTAAATTACATAAAATGAAGATATAAAACAAAATTTAAAAAATAAGCCAACGACAAAAGTAAGAGGAAGTTATGAGAATAGAGAATATTAAATATTTTAACGGCATCAGATGAAAAGAAAAAATAAGGAAATAAAAAGATAATAGATTTTTTTACAGAATAAAAGAGAACTGAAGAATTGGTGGTTTTACAATAGATAATGATATAAATGGTTGTGAAATGAAAATTTTGCCCTGAAAGAAAAGAATTTATTGATGATGATGATCATCATCATCCTCATCATCATCCTCATCATCATTAGCATGAATGTAATCATGATGATGATGATGTGGTTGGTGATGATGATGATGATAATGATGATAATGTTGATATTGATGACAACTATGTCGATGATGCCACAGTGAAGGAGGTTGTTGATGATAAGGAAGAAAAGAAAGAAATATTTCTGCTTACTACAGGTACAAAGCCTGATATTTGGGGGGAATGGACAAGTCAGCTATATGCCCACCACCCACCCCCACCCCAGTTCTCTAATGGTATGTTATTGACCTTGAAAGGTTGAAAGTCAAAGTTGACCTTTTATCAGGATTTGAACTCTGATTCTCGAGAGCTGGAAGAAACTTCACTAAGCGTTTTGTCCAATGTCCTAACAACAACAACAACAACAATAATAATAATAATAATAATAATAACAATAATCCTTTTTACTATAGGCACAAAGCTTGAAATTTTGGTGGAGGGGACTAATCAATTACATCAACCCCAGTGCTTCACTGGTACTTAATTCACCAACCCTGAAAGGATGAAAGGCAAAGTCAACCTTGGCAGAATTTGAACTCAGAATGTAGTGATGGGTGAAATAACACTAAGCATTTTGTCCAGCATGCTAAGGATTCTGCCAGCTTGCTACCTTCAATAGTAATAATAATTATAATAATAATCCTGATGCAATACAAGGCAGTGGCTCCCATGGCTTCTGATCTTAACTGATTGGAAGTGTTATCATGTACAAGCTTTGTCTTGGTGTAAAAGATATTCTGCTCAATACCACAGATTTGCTGGTTAGTTGTTTGACCTTTACCAGTTGAGCATGTCACTTGGTGGCTGACAATAAGTGCATCTCTGATCATGAGCAGAAGTAGTTGGGGAGAGGAATTCTTTGGAATCTGAATATTTTGCCTCTGGAAAGATGAGTGTTTCATTCAATATCCTTAAATGACCCTTATTCAGGGACCTTTTGAACAGAATGAGCTACTCAACTTGAAGAAAATTCTAGCTGGGCCCCACCTGCAAGGTCATGCACTGTTTATCTTGATAAGAGATCACCATGTCATGCACATATAGTTGTGATGCATGTGCCTGGTGTAGTCAGACGTGTAATCATGATGGGTATATGGGCTTTGTACATATGTACGCCAGTGTCCCTTTGATTGCATGTGCTGCTATCTCACTCAATAATAATGGTTTCAAATTTTGGCACAAGGCCAGCAGTTTTGAGGGGAGAGGATTAATTGATACCATCAACACTACTACTTGATTGGTACTTAATTTTATCAACCCCAGGGGGATAAAAGACAAAGTTGACCATGGTCAAATTTGAACTCTGCCTATAATAAGTTAGAAGAAATATCATATGGCATTTAGTCCTACAAGTTCACCTTTCTTCGTGCTCAAAAAAGCTAGACGTACTGCAAATATTTTTTCCAAAGTTTTAGCAATTTTACTAGTTCAAGTTGACATCAATAGAAATAATATTGCCAAAAAAGTGGAATAATAAATGTAAAGTATTTGGAAAGGCAAAAACTTGAAACGAACAAACGCCTAAATGCAATAGTCAGCATGAAACTAATGGTAACATTCTAACAAGTTATATGTCATAACCAGGAGTATATTCAATGAAATGTAAAAATACAACTACTGTATTACTGATAATGAGTGTATTTCTTTTTTATGATTTATGGACAACAAAGTGATAAATTGCACATGTATACATACATATGTGTGTATGTGTTTGCGTGTGTGCTTAGATTGTCGGAATCACAAGAACTTATAAACATTTGAGAGAACATGAAATTATTCCTTTTTATAACTGGATCTCAAAGTACATAAATGCTATAAATTATGTAAATATAGAGTTGAAAAGCCTTTTGGATAGAAAACATGCACACATATTTATATGGAAAGAATTCAGACTAATTTCTACAATTTGTATCGATATGTCTGTACAGACATGAATACGCCTGCCGTTATTTTTTATGCAAGTTGTTTACAAATTATAATCAGCTCCCACAAAATAGAAAAACATCCCAACCTTCAACAGCTCAATAATCATACACTCTTTTCCTTTTCATTCTTAGTTAATCCCAACCTCCAGCCTCACTCTCTCCAAAATTCTCTTCATTTTTTTTTTCTCTTCCACCAATCACCTACCACACATTTGCAGAATCTAATTCTTTATTCTTTCCTGAAATTAATTCTTTCCCATCTCTACAGATTCTTAGAATAAAGGCAAAGAAAAACTTGTTTTCTCTTCCACTAAAGGCTTTGTCGGAAATGTCAGAAATGCATTGCTTAATGACATATGGACTTAAAATCTTTCCTTCCTTTCTTCATTGATATATATATATATATATATATATATATATATACACATATGCTTACATGCATACATTGAGGCATGCTTACATGTGTGTATACATAAGTACATACACACAAGTAAACATACACCTATGCGTGCTTACATATGTGCGTACTTAAATACATACACACAAGCATACATACATACATTATATATATATACATACATATATATATATATATATATATATATATATATATATATATATATATATATATATATATATATATATATATATATATATATATATATA
>NC_068990.1:67762196-67764530 GCF_001194135.2 Octopus bimaculoides
TATATATATATATATATATATATAGAGAGAGAGAGAGAGAGAGAGAGAGAGATAGACAAGCATGCATACTAACATATACATAATGCATAAATACATGTATGCATACATAAAAACATTTGTCAAGGCACTTGATCTAGTGATCTAGTGGTTTGACTCATGATTACAAGTTTGGGGGTTCAATTCCTGGATTAGGCAACGTATAATGTCCTTGTGCAAGGTAGTTCATTTCCCATTGCTCCAGCATCTATTTGGCTGTAAGACAGTACCAGTCAAGTGCTGGTGCCACTCTTTATCACATACTGCTACATATGGTTGTGCTGATGGGTCAAATGGTGGGAGGGTCTTGGTGTCTACATTTGCTTATGACTACAAAGGGACCAAAATCAACTAACAAATGTAAGGTGCATGTTATCAAGCCATATTTGTTCATAAGTGATGGCTGGTACTTTATACATGCATGTGTGTATGTGTGTGTAAAGGCTTTTTCAGATGTTGCGAGCATAAATAATACAGAGAACTATTATGGAAAACGACAGTACAAAGTCATATATATATATATATATGATAATCATAATAATAATAATAATAATAAATGGCAAGTTTGGGTGTTTGTGAATTTGTTACTTTAACTCCTCTAAGACTATCCAACAGACCTTGAATAAACGTGACACTTGTTGGGGGCATGTCCATGCAGTCACTTATGCACTTGGAATCTTTAAAAAATCGATTTTAAATCAGCATCGACTTTTCTAAACTCGTAAAATTTGGGCATTTTTCACACTAGCTATCGTGACATCAATTTGACAAAAAATGCTGACACAATCCAAGAACTGAAACAAGTTAAAGAATGAAAAAAATATATATTTTTTTAACTTTTGGAAGGAGAACACTGACATGACTTCGGAGTTTTGGCTTCCTCAGATTCCTCAGATAGTCTGATGAATGGAGGCAAGCTGAAACTTCGAAGTCACTATCACTCTTTTCCTTCTAACTAAAAGTTATTACGTATTTGACTAAAGTGTATTGAGTAAATCTTCAGTGTAATGTTAATTGTTTTTATGCATAATGTGACATCAAAACAAACAGTAATCTACACACACACACATAGGTGTAGGTGTGGTCGTGTAGTAAGTTTGTTTGTTTGCCAACCACATGGTTCAGGGTTTACCCCCACTGTGTGGCACCTTGGGCAAGTGTCTTCTACTAGAGCCTCGAGGCAACCAAAGCTTTGTGAGTGGATTTGAAAGAGAAACTGAAAGAAGCCTGTTGTGTATGTGTGTGTGTGTGTGTATGTGTTTTTGCGTGTGTGTGTGTGTGTGTGTGTGCATGCATGTCTGTGTGTGTGTGCGTGCGTGCGTGTGTGTGTGTGTGTGTGCCTGTTTGTTCCATACTACTGCTTTATCAGTGTCGGTGTGTTTACATCCCCATAACTTAGTGGTTCCGCAAAAGAGACTAATAGAATAAGTACCAGGCTTAAAAATAAAATAAGTATTGGAATCAATTCCCTCAACCAAAATTCCTCAAGGCAGTGCCCCAGCATGGGCGCAATCTAATGACTGAAACTAGTATATATATATATATATATATATATATATATATATATATATATATATATATATATATATACATATATATATATGTGTGTGCATGTGTATGTATATATATATATATATCTTATCCAGAAATATATGATTATAGGCCTCTTTTGAAATATTATTAACAAGACATGGCCTCTCAAGAATGCATTCAAGTTTAAGAAGCAAAAAATAAAAATTTCAAGCTTACAGAGTCTAATTTAGTTAAGCATTAATGGAACCTGATATATTTTTCTCACACTGACTGTTTGTATCTTATTCAATATCAAGAAAGAATCATCTGCTGGCATAGATATGGCTGCTAGCAAAGTACAAAAAACAGAAACTCGCACTACACCATGAAAACTAACAAATTCAATAATGCTGAAGTATATTTATCTAATTGAAAACATATAATCTTGCTGTGGAATAACTCTTGAAGGCTGTACCCCGAAGTAGGCGGTATGATGACACAGGTATGTTTGTTTCAAAACATAGTTTCTGGTGTATCTGTTGTTTATTCACAGGTTCCGTTTAACCTCTCTGTCATGCAGAGCTACTTTAGTCGAATAATGCTTTATAAAACATCTTATTGTGATTCTGTTGGTATGAAGAGAATCTGACAGTTGGGAAACTAAGAATATCTGAATATATTCACTTGCCACCTTACAATGTATATGAATGGATATAGGTAAAAAATGAATATGTGTGTATATATATATATATATATATATATATATATATATATATATATATATAT
>NC_068990.1:67765479-67766273 GCF_001194135.2 Octopus bimaculoides
TATATATATATATATATATATATATATATATATGTATATTTATGTATATGTATGTGTATATATTTAGACACATATATACTCATACACATATGCATACATACATACACACATATTCTATGTAGCCATTGATTCAGTATAATCCTGTTGTTGCCTCTAAACAGTTTGCGTCATGTGATGACGGTTCACACATTGTAAGATATATTTTAATTATAAATATTCTCTATTATTGCTGTACATTCATTCATCTTTTACTGTGTAGCAGCTGGTAGTAAACTTTTAATTCTCTCTCCTAGCTTTGTTGTTTTCTATCACCATCTCAGTTGTGCATTTTGTCTTGTTTTTTTTTTTCTTTCACTTAGATTTTACCAATGATGAAAATAAAAATTTATATAGAAAATATATATTTAATATATATATTTATATATATACACACACATATATGCATACATATATGTATATATAGAATTATGTTTGTGTATATGTGATTCTGTGTGTGTGTCTTAGTACATACCCCACTCGTTCTTCCTCTGTTACTACTACGTATCTCTTTTTCCCCCTTGTATTTCCACTCTTTCTCTTTTCCTCTCGTTGCTCACCTATTCTTCTACTTGCTCCCTCTGTTTCTCCCTCTACCACTCTCTCTCTTCCCTTTACACCGGCATGGTCACATGCTTCCGGTCAATAATCCTTTCCTTCCTTGGCTTTCGCCAAGCAACGCACGCGCCACTTTGTCCCTCTCGGGTCCGTGCCTCATCGCATTCATACACACATAATTTTTCTCGTCTGGCCGTAAA
>NC_068990.1:67767370-67781872 GCF_001194135.2 Octopus bimaculoides
ACAAAAAAACAACAAAGTGAGGACGTGATATGGATAGTATTATTGGATGCTCAGGAAAGGAAAGAGAGAGTGTATGACGTTTCGGGCGTAGCCCTTCGTCGGAAAGATGGAAAGTTCGGAGAATGGAAGAACGGAGAAAGAGGAAAATGGTACCGATGCCCACTATATATATGTGTGTGTGTGTGTATGTATATATGTATATATATATATGTATATGTGTATGTATATGTGTATGTATATATATATGTATGCATATATATATGTATATATGTGTATATATATTCAGTAACAAATTTAGCTGTGTGAATTGGTGTATTATCATCCTGAAAGATTGCGTTTCCCTCCGGAAACAGTTCCACAAACGTAGGATGAATTTGAGCAGATAAAATGCTTCAATAGTCTTGACTATTAATTCTGCCATTTAGGGAAACCATTGAGCTGGCAGATTTCCAAGTTATAGCCCCCTAGATCATCACAGATCCTCCTCCATGTTTAACAGTTGGTAGAAGGCAGTCTGGGCCAAATGCTCCTTTTGGCTGTCTCCACATGTATACTTGGCTAGTGGCTGGAAATAAGTTAAAGGATGACTTATCTGAGAAAATAACATTCTTCCACTGCTCTAGGGACCAATTCTGCAGAAGAGAGAAACTCTAAGAGAAAACCTGCAACACTGACAATATTCGATCATGTAGATTAATTCTTCTTTTGAAGTTTATGTTGCTCATGTTCAGAGAGTGGGATTGGATTTGCGCAAATCCTTTCCTCACTATAAAAAATCATTTTGCTCATGCACTGCTTAAAAAGAGTCAGACTTATCACAAAATGGCTGGTTGTAGCCTTCGCAAATGTGAGACTTTCAATCAGGCAATGGCAATACTCAAACACAAGTTTGCAGCCATCATATATATATCTAGTGAAAAGCTTTGATGGAGAAATTTTTTTCCCCTACGTAGTGGGTTGTAGAAGAAAATAAAATAAAAAGAAGGAAAATGCACAGAGTGTACATATTTTTTATAGGATAAAATATTTACATCGTTGACATTTTCCTAATTTGCATCTAAATTAATGAACAACTCCACATCATACAATGCAGAGTAGTTAAACAAAAATCTTTAAATAGTTAAATCAAAGGATATTAAAGTGAAGGCCCATGTACAGATGCGCATGCTGGCATCAATACCAACATGCATGCAAAACCAGATGAGTGCATCCACATACCCACACATACAACTGTTTACTTGTGCATACCACCCCTTCCTACCTCCCCTCCAACAACCTAACCAATTTCCTGTCCACCATGCAGTGCTTTTCCAATGAACTGTCATCACTGATATATGGTTATACCAACATCAATCCATGACACCACACGATCTTCTTTAACCAATCACAGCCCATCTTCCAGTAATAACAATCAACTTCTTTAATTCAAATTCAAAATGGCTGAAGATTAGCATCACGCTTGAAACTCTGTGAGTATCAACGAATTTGAACCAAGCTCTTTTGATTCACACACATATATATAAAGGAATTAAATAATCCTTAATATTATCATTATTATATATATATATATATATAAATATATATATAACAATATATATATTGTTATATATATATTTATTTATATATATTTTTTATATATTTATGTTTATGCTTGCTTGTGTGTGGTCTACACTCTGTAGAAATTTACATATTTTCTTTTTTAGGAAGTATAGCCAACTTTCAGTCACAAAACTCTGTTCACATACCCACTAACATTCTCGTACCACTGTTATGTAATAAATGTAAAACTGTCCTCAGCAACTGCTGTGATAACTTATACCATGTTTTATAGCTTGTGTCAGTTGTTTCAGCAGTGATTTTTCTGAGTGCTGTTACATGGATTGTGGGTGTATTAATATTGATATGCGCTTCTTATATTGATGGCAGATATATGAATAATGGTTATTACAGAGATGAATTCATTCAAAGAGAGTGGTGATGGTGATTACAGCAATGTGCATGTAATTTTTGTTATAGTTGAGAAAAACAATGAGTATGTGATTTCCCAGGGATAATTATTATGTAACATTATTAAGTAACATTATTAAATTACATCAAATTTCTCTGATAAAATTCAATGAAATATGAAAGGAAAAACTGGATAATGTTTTGTTGAAAAGATGACAAAAACATAATTGTACCATGTCTCTTTGTACATGATGTGCATGCCTAGATGAGATATGATGTACATTATATGGGCATATATATGCCTATTGTGCATGTCATGATATGTGTGTCTATGTATGTGTTTGTGTGTATATATATATATATATATATATATATACACACACACATATGGATGTATATGCATCTGCACATATAAAAATGCACATCAAAACACATTCATACATACATACATACATACATATGCATTCATGCATTCAGACATGCTTCCCAACTACATGGTTTCAGGCTCAGTTCCACTACATGCCATGTGTGGTAAATGTCTTTTATTACAACTCTAAGTTGATCAAAACATCAGTAGACAGTAACTGAGATAACTATATATATATATATATATATATATATATATATATATAGGTGCAGGAATGGCTGTGTCGTAAGAAGCTTGTTTCCCAACCACTTGGTTTCGGGTTCAGTCCCACTGCATGGTATTGCTTGAAAATGCATGGCATCCTGAGTGTCTTCTACTATAGCCTTGGGTTGACCAAAGCCTTGTGGGTGGATTTAGATGATGGAAACTGAGAGAATCCCATCGTATACACACACACACATGTGTGTGTGTGTGTGTGTGTGTGTGTTTGTGCATGTGTGTGTGTGTGTGTGTGTGTATCTTTGTGTCTATGTCTGTCCCCACCTCACTGCTTGACAACTGGTGTTGTGTGTTTATGTTCCTGTAACTTAGTGTTTTGGCAAAAGAGACTGATAGCATAAGTACCAGGCCTAAAAAATAAGTGCTTGGGTTGATTCATTCAGCTAAACATTCAAGATGGTGCCTCATACATTAACATAATTTAATGTCCATATTCCAGCTGGTATGAACTGGATAGTTTGACACAATCTGACAGGATTTAGGACCATATCATGCTGTCTATGTGGTTTCTATGGCTGAATGGCCTCCTAATGCCAATCACTCCACACCATGTAGAAACTGCTTTTTTTATAGCACCAGCACTAGTGGAGTCTCCTGCAGTTTTCAAGATTATGAACCCTGAGAGAAGTGGCTTTATGGAAGGAGATGATCAGTTAAACATGAAAGACAGGTAAGAGCAGACTAAGTTTCTTGCTATAGCAGGGCTACATGGCTACTCACACCTTACAAGAGAATGTGGTGGTGATCTGGGTGGTGCTGGAAAGATATAAGAATTGTGATGATGATGAGGTGTTCAGATGGATCCTCATGATGAGGTGAATAGAAATGGGTGATGTTTAAAAGAAATGGGTGGGTATGTATGTGGTTGGAAGTTGCTAGAATGCTTGGGATAGCTGGGAGATGGGAAATGAGCAAGATGTGAATATAGAAAATCAAGAACAAGTGTTGTATGTATAACAAGAAGGGAAGTTGGAGAAGAGTAGATGAGAACTGTAAAATCTAGATAGGGGTTAGGGGTTGATGTCATAAATAATAATAAGGGGTTGGGGTATGACCAATGGTGATGGAGTGGAAAGAGCAGTAGAATACTAATTATGCTTCAGTAGCCAAGGAAGGATGAGAAAGGGAATTAAAAGGGAGATAATGAGTAGTTGGGTTGTCCAAAAGAAAAGAGTGAGGAGGGGAACAGAGAAAAAAGCAGCATAATACAAGGAGGGAGTGATAGGTGTATTTTTTGTCGTCATCATTTAACAATCCTATTCCATGCTTGCATGGGTTGGATGATATATCTGTCTATCTATATATATATTAATATATATATATATAGACACACACACACACACACACATATATATATATATACACACAAAATCTGAACTGATATTTATACTCATACACGAATATAGACATGAATTCACAGGCTTAAAACACACATAAACACAAACACTACATTCAGATATCATTTCATTGAAAGCACAAAATTATATGTGGGAAACATAACTACACATAACATTTTCTTTTATACCTTCACAACTCTTTGATTTTTGTCTTAAATAGTTTTGCTTATTATGTATTTTTATTGCTCAATGGCATTAGTTACCTCCTTTTTTAACTATATATTTTCATTTATTTATCATTTATTTCTTTCAAATTATCCTTTTTTTATGTAATATATCAGGTTACTCTACATATTCCTATTCGTCAATTTTGTCCCTTCTCCTACTGTTTTTTTCTCCCACATATTTTTTATTGGTTTTATATTTATTTGGAATTTGCATCTCTTCAAATAATTGCACTGTTTTGTATGCATACGCTGGTACAAATGCATTTCATTTTGTGAAATGCATAGAAAGCAAGCTGCCTTCTTATTTGGTTTGACATTACTTTGTTTAAAAAGGAAAACATAATGAATGTAATATGTTGGAGAGGGGGGGGAGGTTAGGTGGGAAGATGAAACAATAACAACAGCTACTACAACGAAACATTTGAGAAAAAGCAAGATCAAAACCAAATATATTAACAACCTAAAACTAATAACATCTAAATAACAGCTAGAATCATAAAAACAACAACAACAACAATAATAACAAAAATATTCAGGAATAACAAATCCCTAAAAAAAAAATACATAATCATCCTCCTCTTTCTTTCTTCCTTCTTCCCCTTTGCTTGTTTCTCATCATCATCATCATCATCTTTATTACCATCATCAACAATATAAAAAAACCCAAATGAAATGATCACACATAGAAAATGCAACGAAGCAAAGGCTAATAATGAAACTAATGAGAGATGTATACATACATATATATATAAACATACATATATATGCACATGCAACAACAACATTATCACGGCAGCAGTGGCAGCAGTAGCAGTAGTAGAACCAATATCACTTGAAGAAACAAAAGCTTATTTTCATTGGATTTAGTTTCGCTAATTCTTTAATTTGTTTTCACTTCTCATTCCTTTCTGTTCCTGCTTTTGCTATTTTTGTATTTTTAAAATTTACTTTTGTTATTTACTGACTTTTACAGATTTTGTTGTTTGTTTTCGGTTATTTGTTTTTTTTTTTTGTGGGGGGTGGGGTGGGGGTAAAAAAATAATGGTATTGCTGAACTCTCTTCAAGCCTTGATCCCTAAAAACTGCAACTGCTGGTCCAAATGCATTATGGTAAACTTCAGCTGTATGCTAATCAACTAGTCTTTTGCAATACACACAGATATTTATGCTTGTGTTTCATATATATTAGTTGAAAGTTTCAAATAATAAAATGGTTGATTCCCAGCTAGTGATTCTGAAATACACCTACCCACCTTCAGCCCCACCACATGAGTGTGTGTGTGTGTGTGTGAGAGAGAGGATTTGTGAGAGAGAGAGAGAGAGAAGGCAGGAGGTGGTTTTATGCCTGGTGAAGACTGAAGTATGAGAGAAGGATTTGTATAGGTGTCTTGTTATAGAATGTAGAGGCATGTGGCTTAGGGGTTAGGGTCTTGAACTCATGATCATAAATTTGTGATTTCAATACCTGGACTGGGTAATGTGTAGTATTCTTGAGCAAGACATTTCATTTCACTTTGCTCCAGTCCACTCAGCTGGCAAAAATAAGTAAACCTATGTTGGACCAGAGTCCCATCCAGGTGGGGAGTATATAAGCCATGGAAACAGGGAAAACAGCTTTATGAGTCTATATGGTTCAGGAAGGGATTTTACTTGCTCTACTTGTTATTGAGGAAACACATAACTACTCCACATTATGTGAGGGTGGTTGAGACTTGTTGGAAGGTAGATAATGATGGTGGTGACAAAGTGCTAGAGTGTACTTTTGAGATACAATAAGGTGAATAGAAAAGATAATATACGGAGTAGATAATGGGAGGAGAAGGAAAATGTGGGTAATTTCATAAAATAGTGAGTGAGAGGTTACAAAGTGATCATCACTAAGGTTGATGCCATAGAAAAGGCATCCATTCTGTATATTTTCTTAACTGGTTGATGCTAGGAAGAACATCCAGCTGTAGAAATTACACTGAAGTGGACATTGATGTAAGAGGCAATCCTCCAACTTGTCACTCCTTTACAAACTAGTCAACCTGTTTTAGAATAGAAGCTGGATGTTAAATGATGATGATAATGATGACAATGATGATATTAGTGTTGATGATGAAATTACATAAAATGACTTAAAGTGTTTTCAAATAAAAAGTGAAAATAGAAAAAAATTGATGTTTAGCTGAAGTAACAACGTAATAGACTCGCCTCAACTTTACACCAACTCCAGATTTCCTCTACTCTTAATTTCTTCTTAGACTCATCATATTGTTTCTTTTCTACGTCTTCCATCGGACTTCTCAACTTCACTTTACTTTATGTATATCTGTGTGTATGTGTGTAAAGCATATGAAGGCATAGATGTATGTATGCAAAAATGTGAATATGTATGTGTATGCACAAATGTTAATTGCACATATATATACATGGAAGCTCTAACCATCTGCAGAATATAATAAATGTTTCATGAGCCAGTCATAACCATTCTCAGCTTTGTCTGTTCATATTGAAAAATGGTCTTTAAGAATGTAATAAAAGAATTTACGATGGCTTAAATGAATTCCAGTTGATGAGAGGACATTGAAACTTATCAAGTAAAGATATAACAATTTCATCTGAGAACAAGAGCCAGATGGACAATAGAAATTAAAGTGACAGAATTTCTTACATTTTTGACATGGTATTTTATTCGTGCAAAGACGTAAACTTGTTTTCAAACATATTATATTCCAATAAAGAGAAAATAATTTCTGTCTTTTACAATATTTCATTCACGTTTGTTTTTATTCTAGTAGACCAAATAAATTCTATCAAGGTGCACAATTCAAATTTAATTGATTTTAAGTTCTTAAGTTATTCCCATTTCTATAATTGCTGTTCAAGATAGCTAGTTTTATTTATTTGTCTAGGAAATAACACCTATTATCATCTGCTGCTTTTTAATAATAATAATAATTATTATTATTATTAATATCAAGGTTGCGAGCTGGCAGAATCGTTAGCATGCCAGGTGAAATGCTTAACAGTATTTTGACTGTCGCTATTCTGAGTTCAAATTCCACTGAGGTCAATTTTGTCTTTCATCTTTACGGGATTGA
This sequence comes from Octopus bimaculoides, assembly GCF_001194135.2. Classification (NCBI taxonomy): domain Eukaryota; kingdom Metazoa; phylum Mollusca; class Cephalopoda; order Octopoda; family Octopodidae; genus Octopus; species Octopus bimaculoides. The sequence continues at coordinate 67,774,614 of NC_068990.1, forward strand.
TAAATTAAGTACCAGTGAAACACTGGGGTCACTGAAATCAGCTTATCCCTTCCCCACAAATTTCAGGCCTTGTGCTTTTGGTAGAAATTATAATTATTGTTATTAAGGCAGCAAGCTAGCAGAATTGTTAGCATGCCAGGTGAAATGTTTTACAGTATTTTGTTTGTGTCTATGTACTGAGTTCAAATTCCACCTTTTGGTGGGTTGATAAATTAAGTACCAGTGAAACAATGGGATTGATGTCATCAACTTAGCCACTGCCCCCAAATTTCAGGCCTTGTGCCTTTAGTAGAAAGGATTATTATTGTTGTTGTTGTTACTGAAGGCAACAACTGGCAGAATCAGTAAGCACATCAGACAAAATGCCTAGTGGCATTTCTCCTGTTTTTATATTCTGAGTTCAAATTCCACTAAGGTTGATATCAACTTCCATCCTTTTGAGATAAAAAAAATAATAAGTACTAGTTGAGTAGTAGGGTCAATGTAATTGACTTACTCCCTCCCACCAAAATTTCAGGTCTTGTGCCAATAGTAGAAATAATAATAATAATCATTACTATCATTCACATAAGAGATAGGGCAATTAAGGATATGAAGTTTGGGAAAACCCCTGCAAAGATGATTAAAATATCTGGCAGTGTGGGATACAGCCTAGTCACTCAAATAGCTAATCAGGTTATTTAGGAAGGTGTCATCCTCAAAGAATGGTGTAGCTTTTATTATATTTAGCTGCTACAAGGGTATAGGTGAAGCCTTAGAATTAAACAAGATTAGATGCAATTTGGTTTTGTTCCTGGGAGAAGTACCACAGATGCCATCTTCCTAGTGAGACAGTTGGAAGAAAAATATTTGCCCAGAAGTAAACCATTGTACTTATCTTTTGTTGACCTGGAGAAAGATTTCAACAGGGTTCCCCACTTTTATCTAGTGGTCTCTAAGGAAGCTAGGGGTAGAAGACTGACTTGTTAGAGCCATATAAGCCATGTACAGTGATGCTGTTAGTAAGGTGAGAGTCAGCTTTGAATGCAGTGATGAATTTAACATTTAAGCTGGAGTACACCAGGGATCAGTTCTTAGTCCACTGTTATTCATCATAGTTCTCCAGACCATAACAGAGGAATTCAAAACTGGATGCCCATGGAAACTGCTATATGCTGATGGCCTCGATCTTATTGCAGAATCTGAAGCAGAACTGGAGAAGTTCCATGTTTGGAAGCAAAACCTGGGATCAAAGGGCCTTAAAGTTAACCTAGCAAAGACTAAAGATGTTGTTGTTAGCAAGAAAGCAGATAAGACTCTCTTTCCATCAGGTAAATGGCCCTGCTCTATATGCAGGAACGGAATGGGAAGTAATTCGATTTGCAGCACCCAATGTAAGCTATCGATGCATAAGAGATGCAATAGAATCACAGATAGGTTAACAGATAAGGTCGCCTTCATGTACTAATAGCACAGGGGAGTTAGACTCTCTCAAATGCTCAGGAGGCTCTCTTGAGGCAGTAGATAGCTTCTGCTACTCAGGTGACCAAATTAGTAACAGTGATGGATGCTCTGAAAGTATTGTTTCTAGAATAAGAATAGGATGGAGGAAGTTCAGAGAACTTATACCTCTGTTGGTAACAAAAGGACTGTCTCTCAGAGTGAAAGGTAGATTGTATGATGCTTATGTATGAACAGCTATACTCCATGGCTCTGAATGTGAAGGACATGCATAAACTGGAAAGGAATGATGGTAGCATGCTCCATTGGATTTGCAACATCAGAATGCATGACCAATAAAGTGCAACTGTGTTAAGAGAATAGTTAGGCATAAGAGGACTTAATTGTGGCATGCAGGAGAGGAGAATGCATTGGTTTGGACATGTGATGTGTATGAGTAAAGACAGCTGTATACAGAAGTGCTGCTCACTGTAAGTGGGTGGTACCTGGGGAAGTAGGGAACCCAAGAGGACATGGGATGAAGCGGTGAAGATTGATCTCAGGACGTTGGGGCTCATGGAGGATATGACAATCAACCAAGATGTTTGGTGATATGAGATTCTAGAGAAGACCCACCCATGTCAGTGAAACTGAGTGCTAGAAACGTTATGTCCCACCTACATGTAAAGCAAACTTTTCACACACCCTATCTCAAAAAACTGAACTACGTCTCTGCTTTTAAACTGCATATTTCTCTTCCTCACATTTCCTCTTCATACATTATGATTGTCTCCCATTCCCCTTCCCTGCCCTTACACTCCTGCTCACTAACCTTTCATCACCTGATACAAGAACCTTTCTTCCAATGCCCTTGCTCCTCTTAAAATTCCTTGTCTTGCAAGTTACCTGCTAACCTTGCTGATGCTGTTGCAACGTAAAAAGCATCCAGTTCACATTGTAAAGTGGTTGGCATTTGGAAGGGCATCCAGCTGTAAAAATCATGCCAAAACTGACCTTGCCTGTGCTGGTGCCATATAAAAAGCAATAAGTCCACTCTGCAGAAAGGTTGGTGTTAGGAAGGGCATCCAGCCATAAAACCTTGTCAAAACAGAGATAGTAGCTTGAGGTAGTCTACCTGGCCATCTCCTGTCAAACCGTCCAATTCATGCATACATGGAAGCCAGACATTGAACAATGATGATGATGAAATCGTATCAGGATTAAGTTTATGGTTTCTCTAACATAAATCGTCCATTAACTTTCTAAAACAAATAGTTATGAAGATATTTTTTAACAATGTGTTATTTGGTCGCATTAATAAACATGAAAATATACATAAACCCACAAACATATTTATGTAAACCTTGCTTTGATTGAGGTTATACAATCTGAGATATTCATATCTGTGTCAGAACCAGTATTTTCAGAACAGTGGTTTGTCTAATTGTTATTGCAGTATTCTACCAATCAGATCAGAAGTGGCCTATTTTCTCTTGGTATATAGAAAATAAAAGGCAAAACTATAATGTAATTCATCATTGTTGTTATTCTTAAGAACATTATTTTAATTTCCTACATTATCATTGCCGTGCATAAGTAGAAGTCTGGAATACAAATGAAATGTGAAAGGAAAGCAAGAGATGAAATGCAAACACAATGAAGAAAGATCATTACTTGCAAAACGCTAAATGATGAATATTTATCAGCAGAAGCTGAATTAACTTCTCAAACTGACAACACAACAAGTTTATCAAAATCCGAAATCTCAAAGTGAAACTCTTGGTCATGACCCATTTATAGTGCTCAAAAGTCATCACATTTCAAAGCAAATAGAATACCACTATCCATTGGAAAAGAAAACATTAATAACATATGGTAAAGATTTGATATTGAAATTTAATATAAAAATTGTACAGAAAACATTGAAGAATGTGTACAGAGATGACATATTTCTTCATCCAAAACGTTTTCAATTTGTCACAAGGTCATTCTGAAATATTCTCTGTAAGATTAAAGACAAATATACTTAACAATAATAGTTGATGCAACACCTGATTCCACACATTTTGAATAGACAATGTTTATCATACATCACCTTCAAACCTTAGATTTTGAATTCAAGATTCATATGAAATTTTTCTTTCAAAGACTGCAGTGAGAAAGCAGGTTTTGAGACTGCAAACTTAATAAAGGAAACAAGATGGTGGTAGTGGTGGTGGTAGGGTCAAAGATGGGACAATGGTGCCAATATGGCAGTCAAATACAGGATTTTACTGTAAAACAGGATATTACTTAAAGGAAATCCTTTTATAATTTTCGTACCATGTTGATGCCATACAATGAATCGATGACACATATACAGCAGTACGTTGCGCCAAATTACTTTTTCACCTTCTTCAGAACTAATGCAAATATTCATAACAGTTCTTCATATATTTCAAAAAGATGGTAAATTTTTCTCACACCCAATGGCTATTAATTACTACTCAGTGGTCAATCAGAATTGATAGAGTGAAATAATTTCCACAAAGTCTAAATGGTATCAAATTGGCCCAGCATTATGGCAAATTCAATTCATGGCATCAACATGGCAAGAAATTTGAGAAAAGATTTCAAGAAATTCATGAAAAGATTTCCTTTAAATAATATTCTTTTTAATCCTTTGTATTAGACTGCCTTATTTGTACTATTGTCCTGTCTTTGACCCCCTTTCCGTTATAAAGTTTGTAATCTCAGAGCCTGTTTTGAAAGATAGAAATCACATTTGAACCTTAACGTTAAAATCTATAGTTTGAAGATGATATATGATAAATGTTGTCTATTCAACAAGCGTGGAATCAGTTGTTGCACAGATTATAAATGAAAAGTATTTTGTCTTTGAACTTCCAGAGAATATATTTCAGCATAATATGAGGACAAAGATTGGAAATGATTTGGATAAAGGAATATATCATTTCTGTAGACATTTTTCAATGTTTTCTGCATTACTTTACATTAAATTTCCAGTCTCAAATCCATGCCAGATTGGTCCTGCAGTATATTCTGGAACTTAATCTGATACCAAAGACCAAAATTTAAGTAACAGGAGCAATTAATTAAATAGATGTCTTCATTGAAATTCATATTCATGTCATCCATATGGTCTGGAATTCTTGCTCTCAGAAATATTTGTAGTATGGCATCACAAACAAGAGTCAGCACTGTTGAGACAGAAGGAGCAATATCAAAATACAGGGTATGGCAAAAAAAAAAGTCCTCCCACATTTTACTGGTTGACAAATGATTCTGCAGAACAAATTCACAGTGAGGACTGATTCAAACTATGATTATAATTAAAAAGAAAAAAAAAAAAATAGTAGCTATATGAAGGTACAATTACCACCTGCTGCCTACTTTTACTAGCATCACAAATGGCTGTGTAAAATATGGAAGATTTATCTGTTCCACTTACTCTGTACTAATCAAAAAACTGCAGAAGCTGTGCAATCATTTTAATAGCACTCTGCTGACAGAAGGAAAACATGTCATTAACCATTCGTAAATCGAAATTAAACTCCAAGCAAACAGAGAAAATGAAAGAAGTTTTTTTTATGAGAATTGGTCAAAAGATGAAGACCAAACAAAGGATCCTGACATATGGGGAGAGAATAATTTATTTTGGACATCTATGTTTTCCTTTGCGTATCATTGTTGATTTTCACTAGTGGGCTAATGGAATGATTTGATGCTGCAAAGAAAATTGTGTTTTTATTCCGCTGACAACACCTGTCTATCTTGATAAAACTTTTGACCACAAAATATGTGTCATTTGCAGAAATTTACAATACTGATGTGAAAATGGCAAAGAACTTTCAGATGATTTAAGCAACATAAAATGACATAAAAAAACTATGATGCACCATGGTGGCTTTGCAGGACTATAATTTAAATCCATTGATTTACTCAATAAAACATACAACTACATGTTCAAAATCATGGAAACATCATCCTCAATCTTTGTCCATCACTCTAGATTTTCTTTTAATAATGTCTGAAATAATTATATAAATAATTATATAAAGAATTATATTAGAACAAGTTTTGTCGCAAGGTCATTTGCTGGCTTTTGCTCAACCCAGTATCAAAATTAAACTCAATCACAATATAGATTTTAGATATAATATGCGCAACTTTTCTCATAAGAAGACATATAAACCACTTCTCAGATAAAACAATAAAGTAAAAATAAAGATTAACTGTAATAAAGCTATAATTATGAAGAAAATGACAGAGGACTGAGATATGTGGTGCATTGCTGTACCCGACCTGCTTGCCACAGAAGAATTCATATCCTAAAACCAAGGTGCCTATAAAAAGCAGTAGTGCTGGTGTCACATAAAAAGCACTGGTGGTGGCTTTTTAGAAAGCACTCAGCACACTCTGCAAAGTAGTTGGCATGAGGAAGGGCATCCAGCAATAGAAACCAAGCCAAAACAGACTATGGAACCTGGTGTAGCTCCTAGCCTTGCCAGTTCCTGTTAAGCCATTCAACCCATGCCAGTATATTAATGATGATGATGATGATGAATGTTTTTGCATATGCTCATAGCTCAGATGAAAATTTGAGACTGGATGACCTTCCTGTTGTAAAACCTTAACTGTTTTACAAGTAAATGATTTTTTTTTATTCCATTGGTCTTCAAAAGTGCAGAGCAACCAGCAATAAGGAATATAAGCATCTTAACATTGTTTTGCTCAGATAGTACCATGCTAGGGAACTCGGTATAAAACCATGAGTTCACTTAGCAATCACATACTTTTACGTGCATTCCCACAGTGTGGCACCTTTTGCAAGTGTCTTCTATTGTAGCTTTGGGATAATCAAAGCCTTGTGAGTGAATTTGGTGGATGAAAATGGAAAGAAGCCCTTTGTCTGTGTGTGTGTGTGTGTGTGTGTGTGCATGGGTATCAGAGAATTGTTCAACTGTGCCTCTTTGACTTGTTATCACATTATAGTTGTAAATGAGCATCTCCATCAAAAAAAAAAAAAAAGCAATAAGGATCATTTCCAATCTTCCATGAAAATATCTCGGGCCATGGAGAAATATTACCTTAGTTCCTGACAGGTGAGGTTTGGTGGCAGGAGGGATACCCAGTTGTAGGAAAAAAATCAGCTTCAATGAATTCCATTTGGCCCAACAAGTATGGAAAAGTGGATATTGAAACGATGACAATATATATACATATATAACTAGTTTTGATACAATCTCAGTCTATCAATTCCTATTGCATGCATTGAGCCATATTAGAGTTACAGCAGAAAACAATTGCCCAACTCATGCCAACATAGAAAGGGAAAGTGAAAATAAAGATGGTGATGATGATGTTAAGTAGTGGTTAGTGTAGCTATTTTCTGCATGATGTTACGGTACCTACTCAATCTCCCAGAGATCTCATAACATCTTTGAGTTTCATAACTGAATGTAACTTCCTTGCATACTAAACAGGGACTCCACGATGGAGATAATAAGGTTTTGTGACTCATGTTGCTAAGCTGTATTTTAGTTTGAGCCATATCTATATTAAGCAAACCTTTTGAACAAACCCTAATCTACCAAGGATCAAACTTATTCTGCAGTTATTTGACAGATACTGCATACAACAAGAACTAGGTTATCATAAAAGGAAACAAAGAGAATGACCTTCTACAATTAAATTGATATAGAACATACATAAAACAGGTTATTATTATGAACCAAAAATAGCAACATAATATATATATATATATATATATATATATATACACACACACACACACACACAAATATATATATATATATGTATATAGTCAGATAGATAGA
>NC_068990.1:67782690-67783551 GCF_001194135.2 Octopus bimaculoides
TCATGGAACACCTCGGAGACATCCAACTCACACCATTTCCACTCTTCCTGTCACTCTTTGCAACCTCTCTGTGTTTGGATTGTCCTTGCACAGGGGCCAATCCATCTGGACTTCTGTCTTCGCTGTGAACAGGGATTAATCTTCTTTCTTTGCTCCTTTGCACCACATGGGCTCAACTCTCCTCCCCTCGTTATCTAACCCTCCTCCCCTCTCCTCTCTTCCTCTCACATCTACTTCTTCCCACCCACCTCTCCTCTCTTGCTCCGACTCCTACTTCTCTTTACTCCTACCCACCTTCTCTCTTCCCCTCTCCATTCATTGTCACCCCTCTCTCGTAACCCCACCCCTACGCAATCCAACTCCACCTTCCCTATCCATCCCATCCCACCCCATCACTTACACCCACTCCTACATACCCCACCTCTTCCTCCACCCCACTCTTGGTTTCCCCACTCTCGCTTCCCACATCCCAACACTACCACACCACCACACCACACGCACACACTAGCACTGATCACTTCCCAGCACCCACATCATCATTCACACACCTACACATGCACATCAAGGTCACCAGCCCTCTTCCACATGCACATACATGCTCTCTTATACACACGCACGAGCACCTTCATTTTGGGATCACTACTACTTTATTATCTCCCCTTCTTCCTAGCTCTCCTGTGTGACCCCTGTGTCCGGCATTCACCATGACGGATCGCTAGCCACTACACATTATTTTCTCTTCCTGTTTCTTTCTGTGGAAGAGCGTAGGCCCGAAACGTTAAAGACTTTTTCACTTCCCAAGCGTTAAATTAACACATCTGTTTGTTGTCTACACCGCCTGTCTTCGTCTTGTTTTTTTTT
>NC_068990.1:67783687-67791781 GCF_001194135.2 Octopus bimaculoides
CTATATATATATATATATATATATATATATATATAGGGGAGAATTCATAAATGTATATAGATATACATACATACATAAGCTAGATAGAAAGAAAGATAGATGTCACGTTATTCTAAATATGTATATGTGAATGTGTACATATATGTAGTAACTATATACATATACATGCTTTGTTTTAACATCTAACAAACGTGTGTGTTTATACATATTTATATACATTAGATTCCATTGAGATTGGTAAAAATGCCAGTTATTGAAAACAAGCAATAAATAACAACAAAAAACATGAGCACAACAAATCAAAATATAAACAAAATAATTATAATTATAAACGATACAGCAAACTATAAAAACCATAAATAAAGAATAAAAATATCATACGATGTAAAAAATAAAAATGGCCCAAATTACTTTAAGATACATGTAAGGATCTTGAATAGAATATAATGATGTATGAAAGTTGGTCATTTAACATTATTTTCATTGTAGTTTTTTTTTATAAAGATATCAACTTGATTATAAGACATTACAAGATGGCTTGTTTTCTGTGCATAAGTGTGCATGTGCAAGAGAGAGAGAGAGAGCGAGAGAGAGAGAGAGTGAGAGCGAGAGAGAGAGTGAGAGAGAGAGAGTGAGAGAGAAAGAGAAAGTGTATGTATAGCAATTTGTTATCTCTCTCTCTCTCTCTCTCTCACACTTTCAAAATGTATGTGTGTGTATGAGTCTTTGTGTGTGTGTTAATATTTATATAGTACAGCATTATAGATCCATTTCACCCAATTTTACCAATCAGTTCCACACACAAGAGTATTCTTCCTAGCGAAGCATTCTAATGAACATGGGGATTGAGGTTTCCCTGAACTCTCCTGTGCAAAACAGATTGGTAAAATTGGTCAAAATGGATGTACAATATTGTGTTGTATAAATATTAATATACTCACTCTATTGATAATTATAGGTAGTCTGTTTGTATTTTTACAACAGTTTCATCAATCGGATAATTAGCTGAGAATGGCATCTCACATCTACAAGTTGTTAAGACCAGATTGCAAAAATTTCTAGAGAACCATTAGTCAGAGTTTTTACTGATTTGGTAAAATACTAGTTATAGCATATTGTGTTTAGAAACAAAATTTTCAAGTTGGAATCATAATACAGATATTTCAGATATCATAGAATTTCTTGTGGTGAAGATAAATGCTACTGCAATACTGCAGACAAAAACATCGGAGACCTGAAGATTGCGGGAATTAATATAAGAAAGAAAATGAAAAATATTTTAAGTATTTTCAAAGTATATATATAATATGACTATGTATGTTACATATGCTAGTTACAATTTCATTGCAATTGTTTCAATAGTTTGAGGTAGAATAATCTTCTAAAAAAGAGAAAAGAGAAAAATGTAAGCTACCAAAATGTTTTTTTTTTTTGTTTTCTTCTGTTTTTATTGAACTTATCTCTCAATGTCAGCATTTATCAGGAAAAAATCTAGTAATAGACAGTGATGACCTACACACAAAATATCAAATGTAACCAAGAGATTTTGATTTATCTCTCTCATATATATGTGTGTGTGTGTGTATTTATATATATATATATATGTATGTATATATATATATATATATATATATATATATATATATATATATATATATATATAAAACATGATATAATTATGTGTTATAACTTGTATTATCAATCAAAGAATGCTGAAATTCTATGTAAATTGCAGTAAGACTCAAATTTAAGATTCTAATTTATTAATGTCAGTAGCATATGTAGACTTACAAAGTCTAGACAGATATGGTAAGACTGAGCCAGCATATAATATCATCTCCTGTATATATATTGAGAAATAAACTTGTGTTTGATAGGATATAGACAATCTTTCAATGTAAGTAATGTTCAGGCCATTAATGCAAATGAGATTACTTTAAACTTTGATATTGTTGTTAAGCTGTGTCATGTTGGTGGGTGAACACATGGAACTGCAGTGACAAACCTGATTTCAGTTGCTTTACTTTCTGCAACAGCAAATACATTGCTCTGCATTGGTCACCTCATGGTAAAAGTGTGAGATTTAATGATGTTTACAAGACATTATTGTCATTATATAATTCATCATATTTAATACATCATGGCAGGTTAGTTAAGGTGTTGGATTTTTGTGGTCATTTCATTGTATCCTAAAGCAAGACACTTCACCTGACTTGCCTAACTATCCAGTTTACTAAACACTTTATGCATTAAATGTCAATTATTCGATCTCTATTGTGTCATCATGCCTGTAGTATTGTTGATATTGTTGTAAGCCTAAAGCATTTCTTTAATGATTCTGCTAATCTATGCAGGAAGTAAGAGTAGTAATGCCTTCATTGTCCAATCATTCATTTATTTGCTTCATTTAACATCTGTTTTCAATAATAGCATGTCACGGATGGAAGGAAATCATGGCAGGATTTTTATGATTAGATGAACTTCCTGTCACCAACCTTTACCTGTTTTATATACGTTAATTAAGAAATAGTGAAGTGAAAAGAATTGGGGATAAAAACAAAATAAGCAATAAAAACCTAATTTCTATTCATTTGTTCTAAATTTGAATCGGAAAAAAAAATGCAAATAAAAATATTTGTTATTTTAAATATTTGAACTAATTTATCTAAAAATAAACAACTCTAGCTGATGTATAGTTTCTTGCAAAGTCTCATAAAAAAAGTAATCGTTCTTCCATATTTGTATAGTCGTCTGGGTATCTTAAACTTGAAAAATTCATTGTTTGCTTGCAGTTCAGACTCAATATGATGTGCCAAATGTAACAACTTATTTTAAACATTTGCTTACATTGTATAGGGTACTGCAGAATGACTAATTAAATTCTTAAATTAAACTTGCGACCTAATTTTAATTTCCTTTCTTTCTTTTGATAACAATGTTAAGAACTCATAAATTTCAAAAATTCCCAGATTCATTTTAAAATTATCATTATCCTCAGTTAATGTCCATATTCCATGTTGGCATGGTTTCATAGAACTGAAAACACTAAAGGACTGCATCATGCTCCAATGCCTGCTTTGGAATTTTCCCTATGACTGGATGCCCTTCCGAATATTTAAGAACATATATTAGGTGACTTTTTTTTCTCTTTTGTAACACTGGTACTAGTAAGGGTGTCAAGTAATTCAGAAGATGGAGAAAAAGACTCCTTGTCTAAGTTGGTTCTGTAGTAGAGGCTGAGGTGATTTAATGCCAGCTAAAGTATGATACAGGAACAAGTACAGGTGTCTTGCTACAGAAGAGATACAGGGCTACTCTGTATTATATAAGAGTGGGTGGGAAAGAAGATAATTGGTAAAGAACTACCATAAAATATTCCCAAGATATTATTTATTATTTGAAGAAAAAGTAAACAATATAGTCATTAAATCATTGAAGCTGTAGCATTAAGTAATATAACAACTTATATGTGCATGTATACACCAGTGGTGTATTCAGTTTTATTGAATTGCAGCAGTGAGTGGGGTTACTCTAACTCATTCTGTTGTCGGTAGGTGGCGCTTCGATGGCACTTCCACTAAGGAAATATAAAAACCTTAGTCAGACATTCGTTCTCTCTCTTCTTCTGTTCCCCCTTCTAGGCAGGCAACTTGTCAACTGCCACACACAGCTAGGACAGCTCACTCTCTTTTACTCCTGGCCATGACAACTACCACACTATGTAGCTAGAGCAATGCTCACTCTCTATTCTTTCAGCAGGATCCTTTAAACTGCAATGACTAATGGCTTAATCAATAGCCACACCGACTGACTAAATTCACTAATAAAGGAAGAAACAGTTGTACACCTTTTATATTATTTTGCGCGCACCTTTGTAACACATGATATAAAACTTGTTACACATAACCTTGTCTGAACACTGTTTGTTGCATTCACATACAGCACAACACTAAACAAATGAATCAGACTAATGCTTGACTCCATCCTAAAATGGTGACCCTCGCTGTTAGAATATTCCATAATGGACTTTTCTCAAAACAAAAAAATATAGAAAGAGAACTGACGTCAGAGATTTGGATTTAAATCACTAGGGAGTAATTTCAACTTCACTTTCAACCTGCTGTGTCAATCACGGCTTACAACTTTTGGCAAAATTGTTAAAAACTTTTCCTTTGCTATTTACATTCTTTCTTTCATTGCAGTATTCACCACGTGGTTCGACCTTTGATAGCTATGCACATCAACTCCATCTTTTGGATTTCATTAATTGGATCAACTCACAGCTTTGACTTACTGAGTTTTTACAACCCCATGATGCTAACTCATTTACACCAGCTCGACTCTGTTTCATTTTACGGTACTGGACTGCACTCATGTTACAGCATCTTTTCTTGCTCTTTGTCTCTCTGATGCAAAGCTTCAGTTTGTGGAATTGCATCAGACACAGCAAGCACTGCTGTAATTTCTACTGTTACTCTGTTGCTGTTTTGATACCTTCAGGCATCTCACCTCCTTTGAACTATCTTTATATGAACTGACCCTTTTCTTCCATTTTACTGTTTTGCATCTTTATTCTTTCACTTTTCAGGAAACTTGCATGCTGCTTCTGACATTTTTGCGTGACATGTTGTTTGCATACCTCTTTGCTTCTCGCTTTTACGTTGCCTTCTTTTTGCTTTTTCATGTATGTTTTGCACTGTCAACCCCCCTGGCATATTCTGCAGTTCTGCACATTGCCTCAGCTTTGCACCAGCTGGCACATCCTGCACACTGCATCAGCTTTTCAGTGGCCAGCACACCCTGCACAGTGCTTTAGCCTTGTATCACATACATCTCTACAGATACTGCAAATAAACCTGAATGTTGCTATGTCATTCTTGCTTGTCCTCAAATTTTATTTGCCTGTATTTTTACTGTTTGCAGTGTTTTACCTTTTCCTTCTATTTTGTGCATTCCTTTCCTGATACTTTCATTTCCTCTTTGTTCCCTAGATTGGCCTTTTGCTACAACATACCCCCTGTGAGGGGAGTAGTGGAGCAAGGGGCATAAAGGCTAAAGAGAACAGAGCAGAGTTATGTTACCTCATTCTGTCGTTGCTAGGTGGGGCTTCAATGGCATTTCCACTAGGGAGGTATAAAAACCTAGTCGGACAGTCAGACATTCATTCTCTTTCTCTTCATCTGTTCCCCCCTTCTAAGCAGACAACTTGACAACTGCCACACAGCTAGGACTGCTCACTCTCTTTTACTTCTGGCCATGACAACTACCACACTATGTAGTTAGAGCAAGCTCACTCTCTATTCTCTCAGCATGAACCTTTAACCCTCAATGATAAATGTCTTAATCACTAGGCACACCAATTTACTAAATTCATTAACGAGGGAACAAACAGTTTGTAAACCTTTTATATTATTTCAGACGCACCTTTGTAAAACATGATGATATGAAACTTGTTACACATAACCTTGTCTGAACACTGTCGCATACACATACACACAAATGAACCAGATTAATGCTTGATTCCATCCTAAAAGTGATAGTTTAAAAAAATTTAAGAAGGTATGTTCCAAATCATTTGGTCAGCTATCTCATAGTGGCGACGAACACAAACACCCAACAAGGGGTACTTGTAAATTCTATCAAGAGAAGATCATAAAAAAACATGTAGCATGGTCTCAAAAAAACGTTAAAGACTTGTATACTTGCATTTGGTGATCTCTTACAAATTTAGTTCCCAACCTGCCTAAGACTACTGAAGAAGGAGAAGAACAATAATTCATCCAGACATCAAATCTAATGATTGTTCAGCCACAAAGTATCTATTATGGTTCTTTCATTAAGATTAAAATACTTGACATAAAATTCAAAGCAAAAGCATGCAAGAGGGTGTTTTTAACATACAAAGACGATTTTCAGCTACAATAACCAAGAACATGTACTTTCTATTGAGTGTGAAAGGATGGCATTCATACATTGACAGTGGGGAAAGAAGAATGGCTATTGTGTTTAGAATTGACACCTATATATATAAATTTTACTTTATAGAAATAAATCTTTTGGCGATATTCATAAGCTGTCTCTTTGAAGCTGCTACAATATACTGAATATAATATCTTTGTGTATGTGTGTATATGTGTGTATATGTGCGTGTATGTGTATATATATGTGTGTGTGTGTTTTGCACACAGATATATATTAATGAGTGAGACAAAGAATACACATATATACACATGAATATACATGTTTTACTTATATATATATATGTATATATAAATATTATATATATATTTATATATATGTATACACAGACAGCCAAACATTTATATATATACATATAAGTAAATATATATATATATATATCATGCAAATGGTTATATATGCATATATGGATATATATATATATATATATATATATATATATATATATATATATATATGTAATACCATAATTATATACAGGTATGCATTTGTGTATATATATATATATATATATATATATATACTTGCAGAACACACACACACTTCTGTGTATACACACATACACACACGCATATATATATATATATATATGTATACATAAATTTACACACACACATATACATTTAATAACACTTATAACACAAAAATAAGGAATCAGCTCTCTCTCTCTCTCTCTCTCCCTCTCCCTCTATCTTTGTGAGTGTATGTATGTGGATGTGGGACTGTGTATATGTGTATATGCGTGAGGGTGTGTGCAAGCACAGAGAATACTGTCCAATATGCTAACATCAAAATTACCAGTGAAATCTACATCAGACTTTCATGTTAAACATTTTATCTTGGAGATAAAGTAAAATATCAAATAACTTATTCACTTCATCTTTCCAGCTCATAGAAATATGAAATAATAGAAATCATAATAATAACAATAATAATAATAATAATAATAATAATAATAATAATAATGATGGTGATGATAATGATAATGATGATGATGATGATAATAATCACAAATAAACAAGTAAATAAATAAAAGTTTATGATTACACAAGAGTGTGTATTTGAAGTTAAAAAAATAAACAATTCAAATTGGGCTGTATTACATGTATATATGGGTGTGTATATATATATATATATATATATATATATATATATATATATATATATATATATATATATATATATATATATATATATATATATATATATATATACATATAATTATATATATATATATACACACATACACATACATGCACACACATATATATAAGTGGATATATGAGTATTTGAGTGTTTATATGTGTTCATATTTGTGTATATATATATATATATATATATATATATTTATTTATTTACCTATACATTTATATACTCATACATCTATATATTTATATATACATGCAGACACGCACAAACAAACACACATGTGCATGCATATACATGTGTGTATATGTGCATGTGTGTGTATGTGCATGTATGTTTTTGTAAAGTGGTTTGTTAATTGCTATTACAAAATAAAATAGGTGAATTATAAAATATCTTAAATAAACTTCAAATACAAGTCAATCGCAATTAATATACAAGTTAAACTAGCTTAAAACTTGAAAGTGAGGCTTGTGTACACATACAGTTGAAAAACCTCTAGCAAAATTGAGATGTTAACTCAATGAGGCAGTAAAATAGTTTCATATTTTATCATTAAAGAAATACACGTAGTGCTTGTTTGTAACTTTTCTGACTAAGCGACACCAAGGGCTAATCCAGAATCACATCAAAATCTCAGTGCATTTGATGCAGTGGAAAACACACATATACATACACACACACACACACACACACACACACACACACACATATATATAACGAAATGGAGAGAAAAAAAAGGTAAGAAATGTGTAAATGTGTATGTGTGTTTCTGTGTGTGCTATCTATGTCTGATGAAATGAACAGTTGGTTGTAAATTGTATAGAATAATATAGCAACAACATGCAAATACACACACACACACATATTTTTATACATACAAACGCATATCCATATAAATTCATATATACATGATTACATGCACATATAATTATTTACACAATATACATATATATATATATATATATA
>NC_068990.1:67791863-67794209 GCF_001194135.2 Octopus bimaculoides
TATATATATTAAGGCGGTGAGCTGGCAGAATCGTTAGCACCTCGGGTGAAATGCCTAGCAGTAGTTCATCTGCCATTACATTCTGAGCTCGAATTCTGCCGAGGTTGACTTTACCTTTCATCCTTTTAGGGTCAATTAAATAAGTACCGGTTACACACTGGGGTCAATGTAATCAACTTAATCCCTTTGTCTGTCCTCGTTTGTCCCCTTGTGGGCAATAAAGAAAGAAATATATATATATATGCAAAATATAATAGCTCTCCCTCTTTCTCTTGCTCCTCTCTGTCTCTCTCTCTCTTACTCTCTCTCTATATATATGTAAGCATATAAACATATATGTATATATACTGATATATATTCATATATAAATATATATATATATTCATATACACACATACATATATTCATACTCATACACACACACACACACACATGCATATGCACTGAGAAGCATTTGGGCATTTGCTGGAAGCATTGTAGGACATACTAAAATCAAGTGTCATGTAGAAGCAATGACAATGCACAGATAAAACTTTAAAAAAATAAAAATAGCAACCATATTGAAATATTAACTTTAGAAACTTCTAATTATTTCTAATATTTTGAGTTAAAACTTCTTTTCAAAAGCATTAAAGAATAAATATCCATTTTGTTGGTAAATCAAATACCAATTTGCAATATTCCAGTTACCACATATTTTAGAGGCATAGAAATTTAGGGTTGATTACCATGTGCTACAACCTAAATGTCCAAGTATGGCAGCATGTGCATGAAAGAGATTGGATCAAGTATTGTGAAGCATAATTTTCATAGTATCTATTGATACTCACTCGATTCAAACCAGATATATATTGGTGACAGATGGTTTCTGAATAGCCTTGTTATACACAACTTACTGATTTTGTAATCTGTAGCTTTAATGGTAACTACAACATCCTTATTTTTGCCACTAATTTTCTCAAGATGTTTTTGTTTAATTAAAAAAAGCCGATGTGCATGTGTTGAGATGCTCATTCATTCAAATGTTTAGTGACACGAATGATGCTGTCAATGATGTATCACTTGTTGCATTTGACACACTGGATCTAACATAGAATGTACGATGGGGTGCTGAAAAGTCCTTGCTTTTGGGTAAAAGAAAATACAGGAGGATCAGTTAATTATGATGTTATTCAACATACTTCCCTCTCAGATTCATATACTCATTGCAATGATCCTTCAGTTTTTTTTAAACCTTGTATAAGAACTCAGAAGGTTGAGTATCCGATCAGGCCTGTCATGATACTATTAAAGCCAGGAACTTTTCAGCATACATCGTACACACCAGTATGCATTTTTTTTTTCTTTTCTTTTGCTGGGGAGTTATTTCTTTGAAAAATATTCTCAAAGGCAATAACTTAAATATGTGACCTGTATATATAACCTTCCTTTGTGCATAGTTTTGAAAACAACAGTCATTAAACTGCCACTGAAGCAGAGTAGCTTGAGGAAGAAGGAGGAATAGTTTTGTTTCTAAGTTTTGTAGCTCAGAAGACTAACTGGTAATGGTTACTGGCCATCTATTGAAATTGTGTGGCTGAGCAGATTATCTGTTTGGCTGGTATGGTGAGGCTGAAGCAGTAGAAATCGAGACAAATAATGCAATTGGTCAGCAAGTTATCATTTGATTCACTAACCAACTGAGCACGTACTGATGTATAACGAGATACAAAGAAAAATCCTCAGCAACAGTTATTCTCGACACTACTTCACTTACTTGCCCTCCTCTCAGTTTGATGAATTTCGCCATTTATTTCTTTATTCTCATGCAAAAATATAAAACTAAATAACCTTTCTATATAAAATTCACATATCACTACCATCATGTTATTTTTAAGATAACATCTTACTACTAGTCTACAGTTTTCATGTATCACACACCATTGCTCCTATTCTCTCAATGTAGTAAGGGTTTAATACAGTTTTACTGTTTGTAATATTGATAGCGTTTCACTTCATTGTTTTTCTTCAGAAATTATTCTCTTAATTAAAATATACTCAAAATTAATATCATATATAATTTTATTTTTGTTTTTTCTTAAATGTTTCTTTTAAACTATAGTATACTTTACAATGGACACTTTTGACAGAAATATGTGTGGGTGTATGTGTGTGTATACCTTCAGAGATTGCAGAGAACTTTATGTGATCATAAAGAAAATCAGATTTAAGATGGAAGAAGACTAAAATGTATTTTAATCACAAGGGGACTTTGTTTACATTATTTATGAACTTCAACATTGCCAGGAAATAACTGCTAGCATTTCTCTGTGTGTCTATATCTATCTATCTATCTATCTATCTATA
>NC_068990.1:67794343-67803428 GCF_001194135.2 Octopus bimaculoides
TATATATATATATATATATATATATCAAGAAAGAGAGATGGAGAGGAGGGGTTAATATATGTATATACTCAAGCACATATATTACATACATAGATATATGTGTGTGAAGCAAAGCAATATTTTGAAAGTTTAATGGATATTAGTGCATGGGATATGCATATATCTATTTCCAAGGAATTAATTTCTGTTGAGAACTATCTAAACCAATTACTCTAAAGAATATATCTTTATTTTTTCTTCTGAAATGCAATTCAGAAAATTATAATTCTATAACCACAATTCTAACTTTAAAATTTCTTTTCTTTAATTTTGATGGCAGGTGTTAGATTTCTTTCCAAGAATTTGATTTATACTTAGACAATGATAAATCATATCTTTGGAAAATTCTACTTCTAAGCATGATAATTCAACCATTACTGACTGATCCCTTCAAAAGTAGTTGAGTACTTCTTACTCTCAAAGACACATGACCGTATTAAGCACAATATAATTGATAAATAAGTATTCTAACCAATACCAGAATATTCTGTTGGGACTTGATGAACATAATGACAGCATATACCATTTGTTTTTCATATGTGAAGGAAAGTGATATTTCAAATGTTTGATGGATAATAGCATTTGGAATATTCCTATGTGCCTGCTCTTAAAGATTTCATTTCTGTTGTGATTTCTCAGAACCAACTACCCTGAAGAATATGTTTCTTTCAATTCAATTGTAAAACCTTATTCACAACACACACACACAAACACAAACACATGTACACAGAGTTCCATTTGATTAGGACATTAAATGAGTTTGACTCTATCTGTTTTGAGTTACCCCCATCAGCAAATACTCTGCTGGTATTCTTAAAACAATAACTGAAAAACATGCATATCTATGTACATATGTACTAGGTGCAGGAGTGGCCGTGTGGTAAGAAGCTTGCTTCCCAACCAAATAGTTCCAGATTCAGTCAGTCCTGTGTGGCATCTTGGGAAAGTGTCTTCTACTATAGCCTCAGGCTAACCAAAGCCTTGTGAGTGAATTTGGTAGACAGAAACTGAAAGAAGCTCATTGTATATACATATATATGTGTATACATATATATCTATGAGTGTGTGTGTGTGTCTTTGTGTCTGTGTTTGTCTCCCCCTCACTATATGACAACCTGCGTTGGTGTGTTTATGTCCACTAACTTAGTGGGTCGACAAAAGTGACCAACAGAATAAGTACCAGGCTTAAAAAATAAGCACTAGGGTAGATTCATTCGACTAGAAATTCAAGGCGGTGCCCCAGTATAGCCACAATCTAATGACTGAAACAAGTAAAAAAGACATAATGTCCAGTTACTTAGAATTAAGAATAAGAAACTCAGATAGGTTTGAGAGTGAATAAAGTATTTAATTCATAATTGTTAGTTCAACACATATATCATTTTGTTGGGCAAACAGTTATGGATTAAGTAATATATATATATATATATATATATATATATATATATATATATCTCATCATCATCATCATCATCACTGTTGTCATCATCCATTGTCCATGTTGGCATAGGTTTTATGGTTTCCAGTGCTGGATGCCCTCCCTAACACCAACCACTTTACAGAGTGTACTGAGTGCTTTTATGTGACACTGCAAAGATGCTTTTATGTGGCAATACCATTAGGACTGGTTTTAATACTTCTGCTGCGGGTCATATGGTTATAGATATATATATATATAGTTCTGCTTGTTGGAGAGAGTGCATTATACAAGTCTGTCCAACTATAGTACTACCAAAGGCATATAAATGTATATATCATGAAGAGCCTGAGGAAGGGAAAGATGCTGGAAGAAATAGGATGAAGTGAGGAAGAAAAAGACGATAAAAATTTGGGATGTTTGATGATACGTGATACTTGAAATCCCCCATCCTTCTTGGCAAATCTGAAATTCTCAAAGCACCATGTGTATATATATATATACATATATATATATATATATATATGTATCCACAACTAGGCTCCTTGCCTGATTTTCTCTTTAAGAAATCCCCATCACGAATAATCTCTCTAACTGCAATGTTTTGCTGCTGTAATATGAGCTGAACTGCATACTTCACCAGTTTCTCTGATATCTCTCCTTTATTCTTAATACTGTCTTCTCCACCAACAGTTTACATTGATCACACTCCTGTTTGACCAAATTATGTATCCTTTACCACAATACATCTCTCTCATGTCACATGCACTACGTCTGCACCTACAAACCATATTTCATCTCTCATTCTTTCATTCTTTCCCTATCAACTATATCACAATTATTATTCTATTGCTCTTCTCCATCTTGCACTGTATGTCATCTCCTACTCTCCCAATATTAGCATAAAGGCAACTTACTCTCCATTATTCTACCATTCAGGTAAGGATGTGTGATTCTTTAGTCTTGTGAATTACATGGCAATTTCATTGGCATTACTGCTATGGAAAATGCAGCCAACACACTTTGTAAAGTGGCTGGTAATAGGAAGGGCATCCAGTCATAGAAACTATGTCAAAAACTAAGATGCTGGAGCATGGTCTTGATTCTCTAGATCCTGTTGAACTGTCCCACCCACGCTGATATGGAAAGGGATATAAAATGATGATGATGATGATGAAGGTAATTGTATTTACCAAGAAAAGTATTGTGCAATTTAAAATTTTGCTTCAACATTTTCTCATCTTATCCATGCAACAAGCAGGGAAAATTAGACATTTAAAAAATGATGATAGTGATATATATGTGTGTGTGTATGTGTCTGTAAATGTGTGAGTGTGTGTGTTGTCGTTGTTTCTGAAAGCATTGTTTAAAATGAATTTATAATTGAATTTGAAACTAGTAGTATTTTGCAATTCTAATTAAGTCAAATTTTTTTTGAATATTAAAACTTTCTCTATGAAGCTTCAAGCACAATTTTAACAAAACACCGAAACAAAGGCACGATGAGTATAATGTAATAAGTTAATCAGATAATCCTAAATTTACTAAAAACCTAATTATGTATATTTATAGTAAATACCATTAAAATGAATGAAACATTAATAGATTAACTAATTTTGTCATCTCGTTAGGGTGGATTAATATTGTAAAAATATGTAATTGGTCTATCCTCCACAGTAGATATTACAGGCTTTTGTAGAGAATCTTCTAGAGATAGATTTTATCTAAAGATCTGGTACACTCGCAGGGGTACTGAGCTATTTATATGAAGGGGAATAATTGGCAGAGACTTGTCAGAGTGTATCACAGTATTTGCTCCCACATTCTGTGTTCTGAGTTCAGATCCTGCCAAGGTCAACTTTGTCTTTTGTCCTTTCAAGTTTGATAGAAAATATCTTACTCCAGGGTGTTGGATGAGTATATTGCGAGGGAGTTCAGTGAATTGTCTTGTGGTATGTTTCAGTCTTTTTAGATTGCAATAGTAATCACTGTGAAGACATTGGTGCCAAACGGAATTAGCTAAAATCAGTGGATTTTCCTTTGGATAAACACTGCTGTCATGGAAATGGCAGATTTGCATGCATGGGCATCTACCGGCCTTCTTGAAAAAAAAAAAAAACATTTTGCCCAGACCTGCACATGTATGCATAGATACATGGGTTAATCTTTACCAGTAGAAGGTACCCACAGCAGTATCTGTATTTAATGTTTAGTTTTGATTTTAATAAGATAGCACTTTTTTTGTAAACATAGAAACATATTTCGCAGCATGATGGAGCTGTTAGCATTTCATCAATAATGGTTTTATTGATAGAATTTTCTTCTAGGAAATATGCTGTGTGTATATAGATATATATATATATATATATTGATAGAACCTTTTACCAATCCGATAGCTTGAAACTACAGTAAAATTTTAGATGAAGCCATGGGATTTGATATATGTCACTTCTGATCTAATTTTCTGCATGTAGACATTTAATTTATAGAATTTTTGTTGGAATTTTAGAGTTATAGCACTTCTTGTGCTCCTGTTAAGATGGTATCAACTTATAAATTCATGATATCAGCAACCACATGCACACAGATATAATATATGTATAGAAAGGAAGATCCATTTTCCAATTTCCTCTAACATTTGCCTTTCTAAATATAGATACTAGAAAAGCAACTTCCTAATAAGTATTTTGGGTCTTGGCAATCTCTTAATATTAGAAATCATATAGTAACAGCCAAGTGTTTGGAATGGACAATAAAAGTTAAATGAAAATATTGAGGAAGGAGAAAAAAAAACGAATAAACAAATGAAATATTGAAGTCTGGAACTGAAGATAGTAGTAGAACAGAAACTTTTCTAAGGATATTATTGTCTTGTACATTGTAGTTACTCTCTCTCTCTCTCTCTGTAGATATAATATATATATATAATATATCATATATAGCTATAGGGGTAAAGTTATTCCGTTGACTTGTTTTGCTTATATGGTAATCACTTTAATAAAATGAAAGATCATTTTTGTATCCCAGAAACAGAAAACATGGTATAGAGAGAGAGAGAGAGAGAGAGAGGATATAAATAAAGAGTGTGAGAGGTGTGGGTGAGCGAGAAAAAGAGAGAGAAAAGAAAAATTAAAGACTGAGCTAATATTTGCTAGATTTCAGTTTATACACACTGTAGGAAATGAAAAAAGATCATAAAATAAGTCAGCCTATAACCTAAAGACTAAAGTAGGCATCAAATATTCTGGATTTGTATAAAATCAGTGAAGTTGGTTTGATGCAACAATGCAAAACCATTCTTGTTGTGATAACCATTTTTATTCTTACTGTTGTTATTAATATTGTGATCAACATCATCCTCACCTATTTTATACATGCTGCAGCTATCCACTATACTAGACATGAAACGCACAATAGTTATTCCTTTTTCTTGCAGGAATTATATATATATATAATATTACCTGAAGTTTGAGATGCAGTATTATCATTGACGAAAGAATTGGTTTTGGCTGTTACCTTCATCATCCATTGTGCTATGTTTTGGTGAAGTACTATACTTTGAAGATTCAGTCTTAGTCTGTTATCAGCTATCATAATTTACCCCGTCTTATAATACAGAAACCTTGAAGGTTCCTATATAAGACTCACAAGGATATTGGAGAGTTATAACTGGGATCTACTATGTTTTTACTTTTTTATGACTGTAGTTAAGAAGATACATTGTTGTTCTTGATACAATAGCAAAAGCATATTTTCGAGATAATACTACACTCTGTGAGTCTCTCATTATCATCAGATTCAAACTCACTCTAAACTAGAATACTTGTTTACATAGCAGGAAATTGCATATATATATATATATATATATATATATATATAATATTTTATTATAGATGTAGGCATGGCTATGAGGTTCATAGGTCTGTTTCCCAACCACATAGTTGTGTGCTCAGTCCCACTGCATTTGACTTTAGATAAGTGTTGCCTTCTACTACAGCCCAGAGCTGTCCAAAGTCTTGTGAGTGGATTTGATAGATGGAAATTAAAAGGAGCCTTTCATATCATCATCATGATTTAGCGTCCATTTTCCATATTGGCATGGATTTGATGGTTCAAGTGGACCTGGTAAGCCAGAGAGCTGCACCAGGCTCCAGTCTGTTTTGGCCTAGTTTCTGCAGTTGGATGCCCTACCTAATGCCAACCATTCAACACAGTATACTGGGTATCTTTTACGGTCACCAACATGGGTGCCTTTCACATATAAGATCATATGCAACCTGCATTATGTATTACTCCCATATTTCTGATGTTGCTGCCAATCATAGCCAATATCTAAAACTAGCAATACAGTTATGTGGCAAAGATTCATTATCAAATATGCTACAGCTACTGGCTCATGTACATATTGTTCCTCTAAAACCTTCGTTAAACACATTAACAAATAATTCTTTCTGAAAACTGAACTCGTCAGGAATTCTTTTTCTTAATCATTTTTCTTTCATAAATATGTAGAAGCTCAAAGTGAAAATTGACTGCAGCAATTTCATCAATCTAGAAGGGCCAGCTAAAACTAAAATTATCCAACCTTCATCCAGATCAGCAATACTATAAATAAAGATAGCGCATACTTTCCATTTTCACATGAATGATATGAAAATGTAAAACATGTGCCATGCTAGAATGCAGTTTCTATAATCGACAAATAATTGCAGAAAATAAGAACCAGTCTGAAGAGTTTTTACTGAGAAAATCTCACATTAAGTTCATTCTAATATGGCTGCCATTCGTAAGCTCGTGTTCAAATACAACTTAAAATTGACAAATATTTGCCTTATGGGGTTGTGGCATACTAGTGAAAAGCATTGTAAATAAAGGTCAGAGAAGTTGAATCCATCCCAGCTACATGACAAACAGTGCTTGAATTAGTGGAAGCATGATGATTTACTAATACAAAGTTAATAGTTCAATGTTTCTTCATCAATAATAATAACTCATCATCTCAGAAATCAATATGAATCCAAATCATACAAAACTCTAGTTAATATGCGGAAAAAAAAAAAGATATAAAACAAAAATTGCTAAGAAATGAAGTTATATTAATAAACATGAAAACTAAAATAACAACAAAAAATCAGAAAAGTTAGACTGTGCAAAGAAAAGTCAGTGCTCTCAAGAGAAGTTATCTGAATCCAAAACTTTATTAAAAAGCTTGTATTTACATATTCCTGGTTACTATTTGACCTTAACATACAGATTTTAGAAAGACTAATATTGTTAATAAACAAGTCTTAAAATATACACAACTTTTAGAGAGCTACCACCATTTACTAACAAAATTTACTAGCTTTAGTAAAAGACAAATTAATAAACTGTGTTGTTGCTACAACGAAGTAAATTCTCTAATTTAGGATTGTGATTCTCATCAAAAAAGTCCTGCGGTATTTGGAGAATGTTGTGACATAAGAGCAACAATAAAATATCTAGTTTATAATGAAGAGTGAAAAATAATCCCCCACTGGATATTATTGTGCTATGCTCTAGGACTTACGGGGCCAGTTACTTGGTTTGTATGATATGGGATCATATCATTTTTCCTGAATGGGATGTCAGTCTGTTGCAGGGTTAATCATTTACAGCTGAACTGGTGCCAGTGTGAAGCTGTGGAGATGCATGGCTTGATGGTTAGGGTGTTGCACTCATGATTGTAAGATTCTGGTTTCAATTCCTGGACCAGGCAATATGTTGTGTTCTTGAGCAAAACACTTCATTTCATGTTGCTTCAGTTCACTCAGCTGGCAAAAATGAGTAATCTTGCAACAGACTGGTGTCCCATTTAGGTGGAGAATTTACACACCATGAAAATTGAGAACCTGGCCCTTAACAATTGGCATGACTCGAGAAGGTAACTTTACCTATTTTAGGTTTTTGAACTGGTGCAACATGAAATGAAGTGTTTTGCTCAAGAACACAATGCACCACCAGATCTGGGAATCAAAGCCATAATGTTGCACATATGAGTGCAATGGTCTAATGACTAGGCCACACACTTTCTCTATAATGAAGAGGGCCCACCCTTAAAAGAAGTTAAGAATTTCATCAAGAATCCTTTAAAAAGTCAACAACACAACAAACAGCTTGTACTACCAAGTACTTACAACTTGTACTTACAGCCATAGTTATGGACAAGAAGGATTATGTAGCCTAATGGTATTATAAATAAAAAGTATTTGACCTTATAGATGTACCTAAATAATTACAGAGACTAAATTACTAAGCCTACACAAAATGAGTAATAACAAACTTTCTGGCAATAGTCACTTATACTTTGTAGCATATTATGACTGTATAATAAAATATGGTGTTTCTACAAGTCATTTATATGTACATGTCAGCTGCCAGAAATTTGTTTAATATGTAAAATTGGTATATCCAGTAATGTTACACCGCTATGTTTTGTAGTTGTTTAAGGAATGAGTTCATGGATGATTAATGGGTTAGATGGGCACTGATGAAGGAGCCAAAACTCCTGGAATATGGCATATACACCCATTAACTATTTTTCTATCTTTGATCACATTGTTTTTTACATTAGATGTAGTCGGATATGAAACATCATAACAAATCAGTACTAGCTATAATTTCTATACAGTACCTGTAGAGATAATCTTAACAAGCAATTTAATATTTAATAGCACTGCTAACACAGTATTGACTATGAAAGCATTTGATATACTTTGTAGTATATTATGGTTGCATAATGAAATACGGTGTCCCTACAAATCATCAAGCAATAATATAGGTTGTTCATGTGGTACTATATGTACCAAATGCATATGACCAGCCACAAATGTCAAACCATGCGCTTCACTTAAGTCAGATTGTAGTTGTACATGATCAGCATAAAAACCTCTTTCTTTTGTGATACTTCTCTCTCTCTCTCTCTCTCTCTCTCTCTCTCTCTCTCTCTCTCATGGACAGAACTGTCTTGGATATAGAAAGAGCTCTGCATGTAATAAAAGTACTTAACTCAATATCAAACAGTGAAAGCAAAATAGAATTCGTGGTCTGTATTTCAGAGTATTTTATACCGCTGACAATAATGATATCTGGAACAAAATATCTGTGCATATATTCATATTGCATTCCCTTGACTGTGTAAACAATTACCTTTCTAGTATATGTGCATGTATGATTGTGAGGTTGAGAATTTTGCTCTGCAACCAAATGGTTTGAGGTTCAGTGCCACAGCATGGAACCTTGGGCACCAGGCCAAATCAAATTTAGTCAGTGGATTTGGTGGACAAAAACTAAGAGAGAGAGAGAGAGTGTGTGTGTGTATACACAAACACACATATATGACAAGTTTCTACGTAATTTCCTGCTACCAGTTTCATTCACAAAGTATTGGTTGATTCAGGACCATAATAGAAGATTGTTGACCAAGGTGGCATGCAGTGGGACTGAAGCCAAAATCACATGGTTCCAAACCAAACTTTACATCACACAGCCAGCCTGCACTTATATATACATATTCATTATAGATATGTATAGATATCTATCATATATATATTATCTCATAAATGTATATTATATACATATATATATATATATATATATATATATATATAT
>NC_068990.1:67803494-67809248 GCF_001194135.2 Octopus bimaculoides
TATATATATATATATATATATATATATATATATATATATATATATATATATATGTATATATTATTTATATGTATGATAAGATTATATATGCTTCAATTCAATACAGAAAAGTACGTAAAATGTCTAAACTCCAAGCAAACAAACTATACAACAATGGGACCATGAATATACAAATACAGAAGAAAAAACATAAAAAAAGCATATAAAATATTAAAATTAGAACAGTAAACATCAGCCTAACCAATAAAATTACATCTCCCTCTAACTCACCTCCATGACCACCAAACATTACTCAAAATTTGTATCATTTACTACAAAAAAAATCTTCCACATAACCACTATCATCACTCAGCTACCATATTCCCCACAATGTACACCAACAGTATCATCATCATGATCAACATCAAGTAGTTAAGTCTAAATAAATAAAACTTGGACATTTATAAAGCTTAACTTTTATTGGTTCTTTCATTGTCACACAAGTAAGAGATAAATTTTGGTGCACATGACACTCATTACCGATTCCTTCCTTCCTACACTGGCAAACTTGGCTATTTATATTTCTCATGTTGTTTTGCTAGGATTATATATATTTATTTATGTATGTAGGTATGTGTGCATGTGTTTGTGCACCTTTATGTATGCATGTATGCTTGTATTAAAATAGATTTTTGTTAGAACGTGTGCATACATTTATATGCTCATAAATATAGAAAAGTATGCATTTATATAACACATATATGTATATATAAAATATGTATTTGTAATTGTGTGTATGTATATGTATATACATATATGCACACACACACACACACACACACACATTCTTGCAAACACACACACATATATATTTGCATTTGCTTTAATGTGGTTTTATACATATATACAAACCAGCAGAAATACCCAGCATTGCTCGGGTTAAAGAGAATAATGAAATTTAAAAACACTGTCTAGATTACGCAGGTCTTAACTGCTAGTAGCTGAGATACCAACTTTCTACATTAATAACTCTCCAACCCATGCCAGCATGAAATATAGATGTTAAGTGAAAGTTTTCAAACCATATATGTATATAAAGTAAATACACATAATTCAAAAACACCTCTTGTCTAGCTTATTTCATAACCAAAATCAGGTGCAGATTACAAACAATGAAAAGCCAATTTTGGTGATTCATTTGAGAGAGGTAGTAGAGAGCCAATCCGATGATAAATTTGACCTTGGATATTGAAAGTTTGCATGAATCCTGGCTCAGTTAAATCTCTTGTGGTTACAAATGATGTCATCTGTAGTGCAGCATTGTATTGTCTAATTTTATGTTGAAAGTGCTTGAAATCTTGGTCAGTTGATGACAACAGTTTCTTCGATGGCTCTGGCGGTTGGGGGATTCCAGGGAGTTTAGCCTTTCCCCCCACTGTAGTACAGTGCAGGTGTCTCTCCAGGCCATTTCCTTGTTTTACAATGTATGCACTTAGTTGTCATTACACCAATGGAAACACTAGTGTCATCTGCATAATGAACTGCTGGATCATAATTGAAGGCTGCTTCATAGAATTTGCTTCTCTAAGCTCTTGCAACTGCTCTTCAATCTGCAATGGAGATCCTATTCCTTCTCAGCTGTGCATACCTCTGTTCATCACTTTAAGATGCTCTGGCTTTTGTGGTGCACAGTCTGTTTGTTTCTCAGCATGCTTCCCTTTCTGCAGCTGTCTCTCTTTCCCTGGACAGAGACATTGTAGACAAATTTGACACTTTCCTTCTAGGCATGGTTATATATGTATACAGAAATACACGGGAGCAAAAGATAGTAAACATTGAAAGTAACTGGGTAACAGAAATTATATTTCTTAATAACAGAAATTATATTTCTTGTGTGTGTCTGTATATTATGTGCATGGCTTTACTTCAATGAAACGATATGATTGCATTTTTGCTGGTAACATTAAATGTAGAAATGAACAAATACGCATTCACCTATACATACAGTTAAACTGATAAGTGCAAAACAGCCACTCCTATTACATACATTGCTGGCATACATTTAACTATTCTGCCAGCTCTCCATCTTAAAGATGATGAGGAGGAGGAGGAGGAGGACGATAATGATGGTGAGTGTTTGGTATCTTTGATGAGACTTAACATCTAGGCAGTAAGCCTAATAATTTGTAGAAAAAGACCTTGAGAGACCCCATGAGATCTTTGCCAACAAATTAACAGGAGCAAGTAAGATTGAGAAGAAGAAGAAGAAGAAGAAGAAGAGTTTCCTGTTCCAAGAATCTTGTTTTAAAATAATAATGAAAATCAGCAATAAGAAACTTTTCACAATGAAACTCTTCACCTTTCAATGATAGTATGTAAAGAACTGGTATATGCTATTTAGGAGGTGAGAACTTCACAGGAAAGGATTAGGTGTGATCAGTATGGTGAAATCATCATTATCATTGAATGTCTGTTTTCCCTGCTATGTGTCAGATGGTTTGACAGGATCCAGTGAGCCATTGAACTGTGTTGAGCTCCTGTGTTAGCTTTGGCATGGTTTCTATGGCTGGATGCCCTTCCTAATGTCAGGGTTAAGCATTCCTTTTTGTAACTATGATAGTGGTCACTCTAAAGCAATACATTATATTAGAACAGAACTGCATAATGAAAGAGGAGGAGGTGAAGTTTGTCTTGTAAAGACCAGGTTTAGAGGCAGAAGGAGAACAGAAAGAGAGAAAGAATGAGAGAATGATACTGTGTGTATATAAGTGTGTGTATTTGATAATGATGAGACTAGAAAAAAAAGAAAGAAAAATTTCAGTATTGCAGCCTGAAAGTCAGTGGCTCAGATCAGTCATAAAATGGACAGATCTGTGAATCTTGATACTGTACATTGCTTTCATCAATACCCTAATGAGATAATACACATATGGAAAAAGATGAAGTAATAATCAAGAGAATTGTAGGAATTGTTATATAAAAAAATGGCCATTTACAGAGTGATCACTTAGTTTATGAAACGTAGATAAAGTAAAAGGAGAAGTGGAAAATTATGAAGGTGATGGAAAAATAGAAACACTTCCCAACAGACAATATCACAAATTATTGTTAGCTGATCTGTGACATTGATTAGTTAATACAAGAAAAAGGAGGGGAAAGTGAGGGAGAGTTAGAGAAAACAGATGGAAAGAATGGGTAAGTTGAAAGAGCCTAGGTTGGAGAGGAGACTAGAATGAGAGATAAGAAAGCTCATAAAAAATTGTAGCAAAAGTTGCAATTGCATGTTGATTGATATCTGGCTGTTTGGGAGGCATTTACAGAAGGAGCACAAATATTATTTCTATTTTAACTACTGACATAGAAATGAAACATCATGGTAAAGTCCTTTAGTTGTTTTTGTATCATAATATCATTGGCAAGACAAAATGAAAAGTGTATTTCTGTAAAGTGAACTGCAGTACTTTTCAAATAGTAATATTTCATAATGTGAAAATAATTTCATTATTTTCTTTACATCTGTTTCTTACCCCAGTTTTTTCCGCAGGCAAATATATTATTAAAGGGCTGGATGTTCTTCCTGTTGCTAATAATTACCTACTTTCTGAAGTAAGGAATTTATCTTTCTTCTGTGGTTTTGAAAAGTACAAATCCAGTAAATATTTTGTTGATAACATCGCTGTTTGTAGCTCAGTGATTTGGGGAGAAAGGCAAATGTAAACAAACACTAGTGCACATATGCATGCACACACATACATATATATGAAAGGTTTACATTTCCATCAGCCAAATCCACTCAAAAGTCTTCGGTCAGTCTCAGGCAAGATCCAAATACGCTTGCTCACAATGCCATACTGTGATACCGAACCAAAACCCGCATGGTTGTAAAGTAAACACCTTAACTGTACAGCCATGCCTGTGTCTTATATTGCAAAAATAAAGAAGTAATAACGTCATCAACACCACCTTCTCCAATTTTGACACAAAGCTAGCAATTTTGAAGGAAGGGGACAAATCAAATCCATTGACCCCAGTACTTGACTGGTATTTTATTTTATTGATCCCAGAAAAGGTGAAAGGCAAAGTTGACATTGGAGGGACTTGAGATCAGAATGTGAAGAACTAAAAGAAATACTGCTAAGCAATTTGTCTGAATTGCTAACGATTCTATTTGCTTGCTGCCCTATTCTTTGTATTACCAGCACAAGGCCAGCTATTATAGTGGGTGGGAGTTGCTGATTAGGTCAATTTCAGGGCTCAACAGGTGCTTATTTTACCCCGTTACTAAACTGCAACTTATTTTATCAACGCCAGTGTTTATTTGATACTTTATTTTATTGAGCCCAAAAGGATATAAGGAAACTTTAACACTGGCAGGATTTGAACTCCGAATGTAGAGAGCCAGAGATTATATTAATAAAAAAAAATGGCAGGAAATTATTCCAATTGCAGGCTTGAAACTCCTCCAGAAATTATTAGCAGGAATCTTGCCTCAAAAATACACAAGGATCTCCTACATAAAGTGATGTTTGGTTGTTATATAACAGAAGGATAGGAAAAGAACCTTAGGTACACAATAGCACTGAACATATGAAAACTATGTAAACAGAAATTTCAGGTAATGACTGACAAATATGTGCTTTATTTGGATAGATTTCAGCAAAGCATTTGATATGGTTACTCACTTCTGGATTCTTAACATTTTGAAAAGACTTAGCTTTGCAAAAATTAGAATTAATTATGTTACCATGTATGTTGTTGTGGGGGAGGAATCAGATTTAGGCACTTTTTTGGTTTCTCTAATTCCTTTATTTATGTCCATATGAAAAACGCCCACTATAATCTCAATCAAACTGCTTAAGTTGTTTTACAGAAATAACAATGAAATCTGACACTTCTTAATATTTAGGGCATAAAAAATGGGGAAATATGTAAACATTCTTGAAATACAATTAACGTCTGAAAATACGTTTGTGTATGTGTGTGTGTATTTATATATCATTAACATCATTATTATAGGCACAGGAATGGCTATGTGCTTGAGGAATGTGCTGCCCAAACACTGCGTGGCATCTTGAGTAGGTGTCTTCTACTAAAGACATAAGCTGACCAAACAAATGAATTTTTATGACAGAAACTGTGTGGAAGCTTTTCACATATGTACGTGTGCATGGGTGTGAGTGTATTCATACATGTTAATATCTCCCTGTCTGGTCATTGAGTGACAGCTCTAAACAAGCATCACCATCATACAAGCAGTATAAAATAAATGAAATAAGTAGGATTTGAGCATTGGGATCAATAAAATCTTCCAGAAAACATGTCCATCCAGGGAAAAATATTACATTAACATGGAAACAAATTGAGTGTTGGTGACAGGAAGGATATCCAGCTATAGAAAATCTGTGTCAAAAAAAGGATATCTAACCCATGCAAGTAGGGAAGAGCAGACATGAACAGATGGGGTGTGTGTGTGTGTGTGTGTGTGTGCGTGCATGTATTTGTGTATGTGTGTTTGATTGCATTTATCTAATCTTATAGTTAAATCAGGTATTAAAAGCAATATGATGTGAGATAGAGGAGGGTATATATATTGTGCATACACACACACACAGATATATATATATATATATATATATATATGTACACACATACACATGCACACATACATATATATACACAAACACACACATACATTTATATATACACACATACACACACATACATTTATATATACACACATACACATATATATATATATATATATATATATATATA
>NC_068990.1:67809258-67809778 GCF_001194135.2 Octopus bimaculoides
TATATATATATATATATATATATATATATATATACATAAATATACACACTCATATATATATATACACACACACACACACATATACATACGTATATATGTATATATGTCTGTCTATGTAAAATAGTGAAATCAGTGGTAAAAATGAAACTTCATGCTTGCAACCACATTGATTCAATTAATTGCCGGGTAGTTGCAGTTTTGCAATATAGTAAGAGCAATCATTAAATGGAGTAATGTGAAATCAATATTCCATAGGTCTACAAGAAACTCCATTAAAAATAATATGGCGGTCTTCATCTGTGATCCAACATGACTCATCTTCTTTACATGGGTAAAATATCTGCTAGATGAGGATCAATATGCACTGCTGGGTTTGTTCCAATATAAGCAAACATATGTGTGAGTGTGTGTGCATGTGTGTATTCATACTTATATATCATATACACAAATAAATGCATGTACTTAACACATACACATGCATATATATATATATATATATATATATATATATATGTGCCTA
>NC_068990.1:67810576-67812053 GCF_001194135.2 Octopus bimaculoides
ATACATTATATGGTCTTTGAGTTTTTAAAGTTCAATGATAATCCATGTAGATAATTGTTAGAAAGATTAGGATGCATGTAATTAAGAATGGAGTTGTGTTTAAAAAGGCTGAAAGTTTATGTGTTAAACAGGAAGTGTGATGTCAAAACAAGAAGAGTGTATGTAAGGGAAGACAATTCTGTGGGTTTTATACTCTTTAGTTGGAGTTCTGGATTCTTTGTCAGCAGGAAGTTTATGTCTGTTCTTAGAGAAACAAGAAGTAAATTTATATGTATTTCATTGGGTAGGCGAGAGAAGGGAATATGGTCACCGAGGAGTTTGTATGTTAAGAAGCGTTTGGAATTTCTCTATAAAAAGATTCTCCTTGTTGATTCTTTCTTGTGTAGAGATTCTGTCTTTACATTGAAAGGGAATATAAGGAATTTAGGGTTTTTATTTTTGGTGCAAGAGTCTATGTGGCCACTGAGTGGAATATGGCGGTGTTGTGGAAGATTTATTTGTTCTTTATGGACTGCTACTTTTCTATGCATAGGGAGGCTCATCTGTCCAATATTGTTATGTTGGCAACTTGCGCATGCGAGGACATACATGAGGTTCCTAGAGGAACAAAAGAAGTTGGTCTTGATTTTAAACCTTGTTCCTTGTTTGAAGGTAAATTCAGAGCCTTCAAGTAGGTAGGAGAAGGTACCACAGTTAGGGCATGCACATTTTTTAACTGATGGGGGTGGAAGTGGTGTATGTAGTTTGGCACTAGGTAAGAGGTTTTTCAAAGATTTGTGTTGCCTTTTGCATTTAAGGACTCTGTGTGTATTGATGATATTCATTTTCGGGTCTGTGGTGAGTAAGGGGAAGTTTTGTTTGATTGTGGTGTATGCTTCGATGTTTTTCGGGTTGTGGGTGGAGATGTATGGAAGTATTTTGGAGTTGGGCATGTTACTGTGTTGGGTGATTTTCAGTGTGTTTTTGTCAAGTTCCTTGGCACGTTTTATTCCAAAGTCTATGAGTGTGGAGGGATATTGGCATTGTAATAGTGTTTTTTTGAGGTCTTGTAAGCGTATTTCTTGAGTGGTTGGCTCAGAGACAATGGTGCAAATTCTTTAAGCAAAATCGAAGGGGATATTTATCTTGGTGTGTTTTGGGTAGCATGAGCTGAATAGGAGGTATTGTTGTGAATCTGTAGGTTTGCGGTAGATGTCAGTTGTGATTTGGTTATTAGGTGTTTTTATAATTAAGATATCAAGAAAAGGGAGATGATGTTTGTTGAATTCCGTACTGAATTGAATGCTGGGATGTATGTTGTTAAGTATGGTTTTGAATTCTAGAAGTCTTTCATAGGATTCCTTCCATACAATGAAACAATCATCCAAGTATCACTTCCAGTTTTCCATTAAGTAGATGTGGAAAAGGTGTCCAAATTTCTCGCGTGAGATCTCATATAGTGATAATACACACACACACACATATATATATATATATA
>NC_068990.1:67812412-67813465 GCF_001194135.2 Octopus bimaculoides
ATACATCGTCGTTTAACTTCCACTTTCCATGCAATCATGGGTTGGACGATTTGACTGAGGACTGTTGAACCAGATGGCTACACCAGGTTCCAATCTGATTTGGCAGAGTTTCTACAGCTGGATGCCCTTCCTAATGCCAAACACTCCGAGAGTGTAGTGGGTGCTTTTACGTGCCACCAGCACGAAGGCCAGTCAGGCAGTACTGGCAACGGCCATGCTCAAAATGGTGTATTTTACGTGCCACCTGAACAGGAGGCAGTCCATCGGCACTGGCAATGATCTCACTCGAATGACTTTTCACGTGCCACCAGCATAAGTGCCAGGAAGGTGACGCTGGTAATGATCATGCTTGAACGGTGCTCTTAGCGCTCCACTGGTACAGGTGCCATCACGATTTCGCTTTCGCTTGCCCCAACATGTCTTTGCAAGCCGAGTTTAGTGTCCAACGAAGGAGACGTTGGCATGGGGCCAGTCGTCAAATTTAGTTCAATTTCGATTTCACTTGCTTCAACAGGTCTTCACAAGCAGAGTCTAGTGTCCAATGAAGGCTAGGTACACATAAGTGGGTTGGCTACATCCCTGGCAGAGACCTTGGATTTTGGTCTCACTTGGCTTGCTGGGCCTTCTCACGCACAGCATATTTCCAAAGGTCTTGGTCAGAAGTCATTGCCTTGGTGAGGCTTAATGTTCGGAAGTCTTGCTTCACCACCTCATCCCAGGTCTTCCTGGGCCTGCCTCTTCCAGAGGTTCCCTCAACCGCTAGGGTGTGACACTTTTTCACACAGCCATCCTCATCCATTCTTGCCACGTGATCATACCAAAGCAATCGTCTCTCTTGCACACCACAACTGGTGCTTCTTAGGTTCAACTTTTCTCTCAAGGTACTTACACTCTGTCGGGTATGCACACTGACGTTACACATCAATCGGAGCATATATATATATATATATATAGACATACATATATAGACATACATATACAGATATAGATATATATATAGATATATATATATACATATATACATACATATATATATATATATATATATATATA
>NC_068990.1:67814328-67819296 GCF_001194135.2 Octopus bimaculoides
GTCGCCTTTATATATATATATTTATATTTATATATTTATATATTTGATCCTTTATATTGAACACTCAATATTTCATCTACATTCAATACTTTCTTTCATGGTGCCATCCATTTTTATGTTATTTTATTTTATATTGTATATTGTATATCATATTATATATTGTATATTCCATATTCTATACCCCACATTAGTTCTGCAGGAATATAAATAAAACATAAAAAACAGACAGTGTTGGAACTCTTTTAAGCAAAATAATATATTCCTCTATACACAATCATACAAAAAAACCCACCTTTTTTGTATTTATTTTTACTCGCATATATATATATATATATATATATATATATATCATCACTTAACATCCACTTTCCATGCTGCTATGGGTTAACACACACGCACAAATGTATATATATATAAAACTCAGACCTGTATCTTAAAAATAATGAAAATTTGTAACAGTAGCATAATAGCATCAGCTGCCAAGTTAGATAAGGAGAAAATCAAATGAGAAGGCAAAATAGAAAGCATGATTAGAAAGACGGCAATTTAGGATGAAAGAAAAATATGCTATTTCATGCTCAGTTTGAGAAAGATACAAGGAAGCTTATGACAGAAATCCTTGAATTGGTTATGCAGAGAAGAGCTAAAATGAGGAACTGTTAGTCAACTAATGTTGATCACACATTCAAAAGAAATGGTGTTAGAAGAGACATTAAGTCTATGAGCTAGTTAACTATAATATATCATAAATGGGGAATGGGGAGAAGATGGAACACGGAGCAGAATTAGTGGTTGAAAAATGTTAAGCCTGAAAGATTACAAAAGTTGTATTATTACAAACCGAGTCACAATCTCTATTAGAATCTGCACCAAATGTATGAATTTTAAGTATCTGCAAAGTAGTACGAACAATGTAAATGAAAAGTTTCCAGCAAATGAGTAAGCAAGAAATCCGACTTAACATTGAAACAAACCAAATCATAGAACAACGAAAACTTGATGTTATTATAACTGTGAACAAAGAAGACAAATGATTGCTTTGTAATTGGTGATACTATGCTTGGAAACAGGATACTGCCTATAGAGAATTCTTGTTATTGCTAACCATTTATAATTCCAAATTTTGAGCTTTCTACATTGTCAGGAAAGCTTCCATTCTACCTCAGATAGCTACAGATGTAATCAAGCATGATCACAATATAGATGTTTGTATCACTTAGAATAACCAATGTATATTACAGTGTTAGCACCTACATTGAATATACAAACCACAGAAAACAATAATAATAATAATAATAATAATAATAATAATAATAATAATAATAATAATAATAATAAGTCGTCATCTCCATCGCCGCCTCACAGAGGCAAAGTAGCTGAGTTTCTTTCGAGTGTTGGGCCTCACAAAAGCCATGACTGAGGCCTTTGACATTATGTCGTGCTTGAGAAGACCCATAAAGCCAAGCAAAATCACAATTGTGGCAGATACTGGTGTTATGCAAATGGCACCCATGCCAGTTGCACGTAAAAGCACCCATTACACTCTCTGAGTGGTTGGTGTTAGGAAAGGCATCCAAATGTAGAAAACCATGCAAAATCAGAATGGAGTCTGGTGCAGCCTTCCAACATATCAACCCTGGTCAAACCGTTCAACCCATGCCAGCATGGACAATGACGTTAAATGATGATGATGATGATGATGATTACTATTTTAGGTGGCAAGCTAGTAGAATCATTAACACGTTGAGCAAAATCCTTAAGGGATTTTATCCATCTTTATATTCTGAGTTCAAATTCCACTGAGGGTGACTTTGCCTTTCATTCTTTCAGAGTCAATTAGATAAGTACCAGTTGAGTCCTGGGGTCACTGTAAATCAGCCTATCCCCTCCAGTAAAACTACTGACCTTTTGCCAAAATTTGAAACCATTATTATTAGTATTATTTTGTT
The DNA here is from genome assembly GCF_001194135.2 of Octopus bimaculoides. Classification (NCBI taxonomy): domain Eukaryota; kingdom Metazoa; phylum Mollusca; class Cephalopoda; order Octopoda; family Octopodidae; genus Octopus; species Octopus bimaculoides. The sequence continues at coordinate 67,816,278 of NC_068990.1, forward strand.
GTTTTGATTTTTATTATTGTTGTTGTTATCATTTTATCGACCCTAGAAGGATGTGTTGTTGTTGCTATTATCGTTATTATTATTATTATTATTATTATTATTATTATTATCATCATTATTATTATCATTATTATTATTATTATTATTATTATTATTATTATTATTATTGCTGCTGCTACTGCTGTTGTTATTTTAACTATTATGAGTTGTAATAGTTCTAACTTTGGAATGAAGCTATAAATTGTGGAAGAAGGGTGCCTATTTCTATCGGTTTGCAAGAGGAAAGGTAAAGTTAACTCTGGTAAGTTTCAAAGCTAAGAACAACCAAAAAGAGAAAAAAATCTTGAATTTTGTTCAATAGTCTACCAATTCTGCCAGTCATTGCTCTAATAATTAAAATATCAATAAAAGTATAATGATTTATAATATTTGCATGAAGCGAGAAATTAAGGCAAGGTGGGTGGCTATTGATTATATGGCTCCATTATTTGATTGGTACATATTTAATTGACACTTGAATAATGAAAATGAAAAATGACCTTGGCAGGATTTGAACTTAGAATGTCAAGGACACAACAAAATGTTACTGTACATTTCATTTAGCCCTCTACAGATGTTGCCAGACATCCCCCAGAGACTGATATATTACTATGGAAAGCACAGATTGAAGAGGCAGTAAGAGTGCAGCAGAAACCAATATCAAGACTTCTAGTATTTGTAAATGTGAACTTAGTTTTGACTGAAAGTATAAACTGTAGTTTAATATGAGAGTTACTCTATGGAGATGATCTGATATTAACAACAAAGAGTGTAACTGAAATGAAAGAGGAGATAAACAGGTGGGAGGAATGTAGGGAACCTAACAGCATGAAGGTATTGCAAAAACAAACAAGATGAATAATGATAAAATGTAGTAAGGTGAAAAGAATAGGGAAATGGCAGTGTGTCGACTTGTTAAATGTAAAATGTCCACTAGTTAGAGTGGGTTCATAGAGAATGTTGTGGCATGTGAAAGTTATTAACCCTTTAGCATTCAGGTTACTTGGTCAAATGTAAGGCTTATTTTTTCACATTGTTTTGAATTAATCATGCATTATCTTGTAGTGTGGAGATGTTAACCCTTTAGCATTTAAACCAGTCACATCTGGCTCAAATATTCTATTTACTTTACGTTGCAACTGATCAGACCCAGCCTCTCACACCTACTCTACAGTGTTATTCTTAAACATAAACAATCACATCTTCAAAATCTTGAAGCTACAAGATACTGTATGATTATTTTTTAAACATGTGAATAAATAAGCATTACATTTGATAAATTAATCTGAATGTTAAAGGATTAAAGTTGTGATTGTTTATTTTTACAATGACATTATGGGGTAGATATGAGAGGCCAGATCTGGCCAGTTTGAGCATATTTTGGCCAGATATGGCTGGTTTGAATGCTGAAGGATTGATTTATGTTGCAGCTACATTTAAGTGTAAGGTGTGTATAGAAATAAACGAAAAGGTCTAAACCAAAACCAGTCCTATCACCATACACAGAGATTTCTCAAGGACAGTATTTAATCCTATTATTATTCATTTGTATACTTTGATTCCACCAAAAAATCTGTTCATTCAAACAACCAATCATTACAAATAAGGGAACCTCTACAGTCATGTGTCTTTCAAATAATAGTAGCCAAATCACTTTAGAATCACACTCTTCTTTGTTTGTGTTGTCTTCTTCATCTTCTTTCACCCCTCCTCCTCTCTCTTCAAGTGGCTGATGTGTCTCTGCCAATAACGAGATTATAGTTGAGTAGTCTTCATCATCTCCTTGGGTGTATAAGTCTCCAAAATATCATATTTAATATGGCCAGTTATTCAGCATGAAAGCAGTGGCTAGTAAAGCTGTCCTTGTATTGAGCAATAATTCTACAAATGGTCAGAAAATATCCATAAATTTCCTCATCTGTCATATGCTTATGTTGCATGAAGTTTTGAGCCCTCATAAGAAACATGATGTATATGCAATCATCAAGGCAGTCTTGAAGCTCCTTCAACAAAGTCCAGATTTTGGCTTCATAGAAAAGAATGCAGTAGAGAACATTCAAGTCACACTCCACTGTTTTCAAATGGCAATGAGAAATTCAATAACGTAACCCTAGATATGCAAAAAAAAAAAAAAATGTGATGGCTATAGTTGGAAGAGCTCTGGTCATAAGACTGCTAAATTTAGATCAACTTGGGGTTAAACAACAAAAATTTCTTCTGGACATCTCCCCTGTAGTGATGGCATGAAAGTATCTACAAGATGTAACAATCAGCTACATTCTTCCATTAAATAATGTTAAACTAACTTTGAAGATACATCAGAATTAAAACAAAATCGAAGCAAAAAATAGATAAGAACTGGAAAAAAAACTATACAAGACTTTTCTCAGGTTTAAAATGTGACATTGTTTTTATTATCTACATTCCAAAGATGGAGCTTTGAACATTTGTTAGAAACCAGTTCCTTCTTCAGAGGTAGAATTTATATGATTAAAATAGAAGAAACATACATTCATACAATGCCATTCTTTCAGTTTCTGTTAACCACATCTTCACCCAAGGTTTTGGTCAGCCCAAGGCTATAAAGCACAAGATACTTGCCTATGGTGTCACACAGTGGGACTGAATCTAAAACCATGTGGTTGGGAAGCAAACTTTTTAACCACACAATCATTCCTGTGCTTATGCAGTAAATACAAATATAGGATTTATAAAGAGATCCATGGAAAAAAAAAAGCTGAACATAACATTATTGGAACAAAAGATGTTTTAGAAAACAAGAGAAGAGATAAAAATAAAAATTGATCACACATAATTAACAAATATAAGACTTCCTCAGCTTAATATATTTCATACAAATGGAAAGAAAACATTAGGAAAAATCAAAAAGAAAAAAAGTCAATCAATAAATACACACACACACATATACATATATGTGCATACATATATATATATATATATATATATATATATATATATA
>NC_068990.1:67819306-67821387 GCF_001194135.2 Octopus bimaculoides
CACAATGTAAAAATCGAACACACACAACTGATATAAACTATGTAATTCATGAATTTATAATAATAATAATAATAATAATAATAATAAAAATAAGAAGAAGAAGAAGAAGAACAACAACAACAACAATGACGTGGATGATGATGAAGATATGGTTCGTCATAATTTTACAGATTTCCCAATTTCTTGAGTATTAAAAAGAAAATAAACAAATGATAAGGCGAAAAAGAAGTGTGACTCCAAACAATTCCAAGTAAAACTAATTCGAAAAACCAGGGAGGATCTTTCACTATTAATAAAACTCAAAAAAATCAATATTCCTAAATATAGCTGAAAGAAAACTGAAAATGTTGCACAGCAAACATAAATAAATTGTGCATGTATTCATGTGTACATGTGATATCTGTGTGTGTGTATTTGTATGTGAGTAGTTATAGTGTTAAATCTATACTATGGTTATCATATAGCAGTCAGTATTAGAGCAGATATTAATCAGAGTGGATATTAGTAATCCTTGGTGAAAATATGGTGTAAAATATAAAGAAAATATAACCAGCTTTACAACACACTTAAACACCATAATAATAAGCAACGACACTACTTCCTCGTCTTTACTTAGATTCTCAAAATCACTTACCAGCCTCCATCACTCTCTTTCTCACTCTTTATCTCATACATTTTACTTTTCTTAGATATACATTGTTTTTTGAATCATCATCTTTGTTTAATGTCCATTTTTCTGTGTTTGCATGGGTTAGATGGAATTTGCTGAAAATATGCCTTTCTTGTTACTAACCCTCACCTTGTTTTCCATGCAAGGTAATATTTTACTATGGTCAAAGGTGACAAGCTGGCAGAATTGTTAGCATGCCAGGCAAATAAATGCATGGCAGAATTTTGTCCATCTTGGGGATCTGAGTTCAAATTCCACTGAGGCTGATTTTTGCCTTTTACCCTTTTGGAGGTCAATAAAATAAGTACCAATTGAGCACTGGGATTGATATAATCAACTGATCCCTTCCCCTGATCTTACTGGCGTTGTACCAAAATTTTAAAGCAATATTTTACTATGGTCAGACATGTTTTTCGTGGAAGGCTGGAAGTGAGGCTCATTTACGATCATCTCATGATGTGAAGACAAGGGTTCATGCACATGATCATCATCATCACTTAAGGTCCTCCTTTCACGCTCTGGTTTGACAGGAACTGGAAAATCGGAAAACTGCACCGAGTTCTACTCTCTGCTTTGACATGGTTTCTACAGTTGGATGCCCCTCCCAATATCAGCCACTTTACAGTGTGTATCAGGTATTTTTTACATGCCACCAACACTACTGAGGTCACCATGTAGCTTGCAAGTCTACACACCTGAAAAAGGGATTTTAAGGTATGAAGGAAGAAGTTGGGATAAAGCAGGTTCTTGTTGTAGAGGAGTTATGTGGCTGCTCACATTTAGGGAAATGTGTGTGAATGAATCGGTGGTAACTCCAAAGAGATAGATAGCAGTGATGAGATGTTCAGAAGAGGAGTAGTAGTAGGTGGAAATTTGTAAGAGTGTATGGGGGGGGAGATAGGGAAAGTGTGAGAGAGGGAGGTAGGTAGGCAATCTCAGTAAATACTGGGAAGAGTTAGGGGTTAAAACGAGGGTTTGTATTAGTTGGAGACACCAGAGGGATGCTAGAAGTAAGGTAGTTATAATAATAGCATTGACAGGAGAAAAGAGACGGTATATTTGGGTAAGCGCCAGGAGTGAAACAGTGTGATAGACAGGCATAATGCGTGGGGAGAGATAATTCGATGGCCAAAATGGTGGTGGTGGTGGTGGGGAGGGATGAACATGGTTACTGTAACATATGGTTATAGAGAACAATATTAATGGATGAAGAGTAGCTAACAAGTGAGATGGTTCTGCATAACAAGAGAGAAAAATGGTATCAGTGAGATGAGGTAAGCATTAGAGTGGGGGAGATGTAGGGGATAATGTGAGGAAGGGGCTAATTGATTGAGGTACTCATATATACATATGTATATTCATATATACATATACATATGTATATATATAAATATATATATATATATATATA
>NC_068990.1:67821457-67828413 GCF_001194135.2 Octopus bimaculoides
TTGGGCAAGTGTCTTCTACTATAGCCTCGGGCCGACCAAAGCCTTGTGAGTGGATTTGGTAGGCGGAAACTGAAAGAAGCCCGTCGTATATATGTATATATATATATATATGCATGTGTGTTTGTCCCCCCAACATTGCTTGACAACCAATGCTGGTGTGTTTATGTCCCCGTAACTTAGCAGTTCGGCAAAAGAGACCGATAGAATAAGTACTAGACTTCCAAAGAATAAGTCCTGGGGTCGATTTGCTCGACTAAAGGTGGTGCTCCAGCATGGCTGCAGTCAAATGACTGAAACAAGTAAAAGAATAAAAGAGTATATATATATATATATACACTCGCATATGTGTATGTACAAATGCACACACACACACTCACATATGTGTAATGTACTCTCAACACACATTTATACACATAGACAAAGATATTCTATATAAAATGCAATTTTTATCTGGGGCTTTTTTCTCATCAAATATATCTGACACACAACTGGGGCTGCAACATTCCCTTAATTTCTATCTCTAGAGCTTGGCTAAGACACATTCCATTCTCTGGTGTTACACTATCGATCAAATGTAGGTTAGGTCTCACCAGATAAAAATTAGTAAAACTAGAAATGGAATCAAATGAAAGGTATGATAACTACGCAAATTTCAAATGCCAACATCAGTTAAACATGAATTAAAAGCATATTTTTCACAGACACATTGTGCTAGATCTGTAGATGTGAGGAAATGAGGAAATTATACTGTGTGATGGCAATGGTTTTCTGCCGGGTGTTAGAAACATGTATGAATAATATTGCTGTAACCAATTGTTGATTCAGCTCAGTTTATATTACTCCCAAATGAAAAATAGAATGCTCAAATTAACTAAACTTATCTTATCAATGATCTTCTAAGATATTCTACTCAAGTATTTTCTTTAACAATTATATTTTTCTATCACCCATATATTTTATAAACTTAATAAAAGCTGACAAAATTATAAAAGAAAAAAACCTGTTTTTTTTTTTATTCTAATTAGAAAATGAAAAGAAATGTTTCCTAAAAAAGTGTCTTTGATGTAAGAAAAACATTAAAATGATTGTAATCTCAGATCTAAAAGAATGCAAATACTCCTCAAGGTAAATCATTTTCATTTTGTTGTTGCTGCTGTTCTTTCACTGAAAGTTAGTTTCTATGACATAGAGCCACTGTAGCTATGGTAATAGATGTGCATGAAATAGCAGTTGCTGTTGTTGTGTCTGTTGCAATAGTGGTGAGACCCATAGATGAGTCAGATGAGCATTCTATTACCAGTGATGTATACCTTCTTAATGAAAGTGTGGTTACACTGTTTCTATACCTGAATGAGAAGGACTATAATCAAAAAACACTTCAACAATATCTGTCCCATCACATTTTTGTTTTCAAACATTATGTCCTTTTAGAATGTGCAGCTATAGCTATGGGTTTAAGAACTTTACCTGCAACCATATGGCTTTGGGTTTAGTCCCACCACATAGCACCTTTGTGGGTTAGGATAGTGTTTTCTGCTATAGCTAACAAAACCTTGCAAGCAGTTTCAAAGATGGAAACTGAATGAAGCTTGTCATACATGTGTGTGTGAGTGTGTGCATGGTAGTGCTTGTATACATGTGTATGGGTGTGTACAGGTCTCTCTCTGCCGTTATATGTGATATTTATTGTAAACAAACATCACCATCATATAAGCAGTGTATTTATTTGCAGTGATCCCCGAAACCATGTCTAGATATTGGGTTGTTCATGTTCAAAGGTTTATGAAAGCTATTACTTTGCTTGCAAACAGGTGAGGATTGGAGACAGGAAAGGCATCCAACCATATAGAAAATCTGCCTCATTTAATTTTATTTGGCCACACAAGTATGAAAGAGTGGACATTAGACTTTACAATGATGAGAATGGTAACAATGATTATAAGTGTAATTTAACCCTTAGCATTTAAGCCACCCATATCCAGCCAAAATAATCTATTCTGTCTTCAAACCAGCCAGATCTGACCTCTCACACTTACCCAACAATATCCTATCAGAGGATCCTACCAACATTTTAGTTAGAAGGGTGATATAACTATGAGCATTAAAATAGTCTCCTCGTGTAAAAATGTTTCATGATTTGAAAATAGTCATTCTGAGAGCTTGTTCTACATTATTATCCTTTGTATGGTTGTTGAATCATGTAAGCCTTTGATAAATGTGGATTATTTGTATGAAATGAATGGAGTATTGTCCATATAGCAATGTCCTATTAAACTATCTCACCTATCAGTGGGATAATCTCAAGTGAAGACATTGCATTAAACTGTCAATGAAGAATTGTATTCTACTACATATGGAGTAGTATTCTCCATGTTTCAGGTCTTCCACTCTTTAAAGAGTCACAGTAACTGAACAAAAGACAAATCTCCCAGCTTGAAGAGTTTTTAGATTGTATGTTCAGTTACTGAACATGCTTCCTACTTGACTTGGAATAAGAACAACTTATAATAACAGAAGAAAAAAAAAATTTTCAGAACAAGCAGGAACAAAATGGATTTTGACAAATTATGTATCTGCAAATTGATAAAATAAGAGATTTTAGATCTGAATAAGTTTTCTCCTACCATGTTACTGCATGATACAAAACTAAAGAGAAACAAGTTTCATGATTATAACTCAACATGCAAGAGTTTAATTCACACATTTTTATTCACAGCTTGTTTTCTTTTACTTGTTTTAAAAATGAATTCTCTCTAAATTACATTTCATAGAAATGAGATTTGAACTTTTGAGGACAGCAGATAACTAGACTAATAAATATCATTCAACTGCTTTTAAAAATTTGTACCAAATTTGTACAAAATTAGTACTGACCGATAAGGATTTGAGCCTGTTGGTAATTGTTCCTTCATAAAGCAAATGAGAGACAACACAAAATAGTTTTAGTGTTTCTAGCCGAATAATTATCTTTATCTTTTATTTGTTTCAGTCATTGAACTGTGGCCATGCTGGGGCACAATCTTTAAGGATTTAGCCTAATAAATCAACCCCAGTGCTTTTCGTTTTGAATCAGATACTTATTCTGTCAGGTGTTTTTACTGAACATAACCAAACCGACACCAGTTGTCAAGCAGTGGGGAAACACACACACAAATACAATAGTTTTCTTTCAGTTTCCATCTACCAAATTCACTCACTAGGCTTTAGTTGGTTCGGAATTTTAGTAGGAAACACATGTCCAAGATGCCATGTAGTGGGACTGAACCTGAAACCATATGGTGGGAAGCAAACTTGTTAACAACAACTGTTTTTAGAAAATATTTTGTAAACTGATTGGTTGTCCTAGGTTGGATCTGAACTGCAAAATTCATAAGCAAAGAATTACTGACTTTCTTAAAAGTTACATCAATTTAATTGGTTGTTTTGTTTGTACAGAACAGCAAATGATTCTATTAAAGTAAAATAATAACTTTTGATGAAATTGATATAAAGCAGTGAGCTTAATCTAAAAAGCAATTGTGTCAAGAGAAATTTATTGTGAATATGATATATTGAAATTCAACATGGATGATGGTATCTCTGGAGACCTGTAGACTTGCAAGTGGAAACAATGAACCAGCAACAAATATGATAAAATAAATAGTGAAAACACTAACACACACTAAAGCACACACACACACTAGCACACACGAACACACATACACACACACATATATACTCTCAAGTCCATGTAGTTTCTTATATGCAGATAAACAAGCACTTAAATGGTTGGAACAGGACCAATACCATCTTGCTGAATCTTGGTTCTCTGATTATTTCCAAATGTACATTTGATATTACCACCATTGCTCCTATCCACCTCCCATCCTCAATATTATGCTACATCAGCCTCACTACAATAGACTAACGTTTCCAACCCACCTCCACCTTCTCAACAATGCACCACCAGTTTGATGTTCTGCACTGTTATAACAATTGGAATGAATTCTTTATTTCTTCAAATTTCAACATTATATGTCTTTCCTTTCTTTCTTTTTTTTTTTTTCATTCCATTCTAGTGAGATTTGAATAACAGACATTATTTTTTACAAATAGAATTGGTCTGATTTATCTATTTTCATTTGATTCAATTTAATTAGACTTAATTAAAATGAATTAAACAATTTATAAAGTAAATAGCCCCAAGAGATTAAAATTTTAAATTCTTGTTTTTGGTATCAGTAGATTAGTAGATATATAAGTTTACATTATTCTCAAGAATAAACTGTCAATATAGGTTAACATTTAGCTTGGTTACAATTGTACACATTTCTAATTTTGGAAATCCTGCTAGCAATAATTATTGGTTCTCAAGAATTTTTCAAATTACATCAAAATATCTCACATGTGTTTTTATTGGGTGGGTGATGGGGGTTTGTAAACTTGTAAGTCTTATGGCAACCTCACTAATACTGGCAGAATGAAAAACAGTATCCTGCACACACTGAAAGTGGTTGGCATTAGGAATGGCATTCACCAATAGAAAACATGCCAAAATAGATTCTGGAGCATGATTCAGTACTTGGGCCCACTGAATCCTATCAAAACAGCTAACCCATGCCAACATGGAACATGGAAGTTAAATGATGATGATCATGAGGATGATATATATGAGTGTACATATATATGAACACATATCATCATCATCGTTATTATTTATCTAATGTCCGTCTTTTATGCTGGAACGGGTTGGATGGTTTGGCAGGATCCTGTGAGCTAGAGGAATGCATTAATTTTCAATGTCTGCTTCATCATGGGTTCTATGTCTCCATGCTCTTCCCAACACCAACCATTTTACAAAGTGTGCTGACAGCATTTTTTGTGGCATTGACTCTAAAGAGATTGATAGTCAACTATGAAACAGGAATCCCAACCTTACACCTGCTCTGATCATTTCCCAACTACATTGTAGTATGTATTGGGTGCAATTTTTGTGATACCAACTCCAATCCCTGTCTCACCAATCACTGTAAAAGGAGCATGGTGAGTGTGTATATGGAAGGTCTCATGGTGTCAATACAAAAGGGAGGGATACTTTAAAAACTGACCAAATAGCTATAATTTCATATTTGTGATTTATCCCTTTTCTTGAAGTTGTGTTAGGGATGCATCTTCCCCAATCTATTTAAGACTTGGAGATTCTTCATCTTTCTTTCAAAGTTTTGTGAAACTGAGAATTTATATCTTGGATTGTGATACTGAAGTTCTAATATTTATTGAAGTTCTTGTCATGGCTCAGTGGTTAGAGCATCAGGCTCACAATCATGAGGTAGTGAGTTTGATTTCCGGACAAGGCTGTATTGTGTTCTTGAGCAAAATACTGTCTTTCGTGTTGTTCCAATTTGCTCAGTTATAGAAATAAGTTGCAATGTCACTGGTGCCAAGCTGTATGGCCTTTGCCTTTCTCTTGCAGAACATAGGTGGTGTGGTGAGGGAAGACTGGTATGCATGGGTGACTGACATTACACATCCAGCAGAGCATACTAGCTTAATTTCTTTCCAGCCTACGCATGTCCTCAGCAGACAGAGCCCATGTTTCACTGCCATGTAGCATGGCTCTTCACAGACATGCATCATATAAGTAATAATTATAATCTGCTATTTTGCAGATTTGACATTTTTTTTTTATTTTGTTCTATACCAGGTGTGTCAATTGTTGTTTCTGCAATTAGGGAGGACAGGATGTGTTAGTTTTCTTTCATCGCATTCCATCTTTTGCATCAACCTTCTTTGCATTATTTTCATGCTTTTTCTCATTTTCTCATTGTCCTTGCTTTTAAAATATATATAACACATAAACAGTTGCTATCCATGTGCTACAAAAAAGTTTTTCAGCTTATCAAACTTCGATATGGGAAAAGCCTACAATGTTCAATGCTAATAAATTACTATTGTTCCTGGAAGTTGTTTTTTATACCTATCACAGAGTGCTCAAAGCTTACAAACTTCCTACACTTAGATCCTTGGATCTTATAATTATATATATACACACATTGACACATGTATACACAGATGTACAAAAGTATGTTTGCATGTGTTTTTCTGCATGCATAACATTTTTGGAAGGAAGTGTTTTGCAAAGCAGATTCCTTCAATACCCATTCTGATCATAGCCTCATAATGCTGTCCCTAGTGCAACCACATGATATTAGCTTTCCCATCTTATTATATTACATATCACAGTTTTATTCCCAACTTTTCTTAACCTTAAAACCTGACCAAATACAGAAGCACATTTGAGAAAACATAGATACCTCATATTAGAACATAACAAAAGCCATACACTAAGAGTACTCTTATAGATGATGACACTTTTATATTTACATATAGTTATATATATTTATATACATGCATATGCAAATATATTTCCGCAAATATAGCTCATAATTATAAAAAGAAGAACATATATTTTCACAGAGGCAGCAGTGATATGATGGTAATGGAGCAAAATTCTTCATTGCAATACACTACAGTCAATAAATGCTAGACATTCACTATTTCTAGAGTCATAAGTAGTCATATTTTCTGTAAATAGACTGTTAGGCAAACAACACTTTCATTATGCTATCATTAAATATTGTCATATATACTTTTAACATTTTATTGCTGCAGTATTTATTGATATGTATATGCATATACTTTTGTATATATCATCATCATGTTATATGCAAGTGTATAGATGTTTATACATATATATGTGTATGTATGTATATATATATATATATATATATATATATATATATATATATACATACACACACACACACACACACACACACACACATATATATATATATATATAAATACACACATCCTTATATATATATATACTTATATGCATGTATGTATGTGTCTATATGTGCATCCTTTTTGTGTATTTGTGTGTGTGTGTGTGTGTGTGTGTATAAGTCCAAGTG
>NC_068990.1:67828423-67830749 GCF_001194135.2 Octopus bimaculoides
ATATAAATACACACATCCTTATATATATATATACTTATATGCATGTATGTATGTGTCTATATGTGCATCCTTTTTGTGTATTTGTGTGTGTGTGTGTGTGTGTGTGTATAAGTCCAAGTGTGGCTGTAAGGCTGAGCAGTTTACTTCTCAACCATATGGTTTCCTGTTCAGTCCAACTGCTCAACACTTTGGGTAACGTTAAAGAGTAACTATAGGCCCAGGAGGAGCAAAGCCTTGTGCATAGATTTGGTAGATAGGAGCAGAAAGAAGACCAGTGTGTGTGTGTGTGTGTGTGTGTGTGTGCATGTGTGTGTGTGTGTGTGCATGTGTGTGTGTGTGTGTGTGTGTGTGTGTGTACAGTCAACAAATGAGATCCAGAGATTCTCAGTATAGAAGACTCTTAGAAGCACTCAAATAATTCAAGCTTAGGCTCTGATATTTTTACAGGGTATCAGTACTACAGGGTATAGAAAGGCCATAAGAGGGTGCAATTTGAGCAGTTATGGAGGCAATTATGTGGATAAACAAATTGAATATATTAAATGTAACAGCTTGGGTATAAAATACAAAATATGTATATATGTGGTGCTGCAGCATGGCCACAGTCAAATCACTGAAACAAGTAAAAGAGTAAAAGAGTACGTATACATGCAAAACGAGAGAAAGTGAAGAGTGAAGACTTTCAGACGATGAATATTTCAGTATAAACATATATAGGTATTTATATTAATAGACACATCTTAAACAGAGTACAAATGATAGAGAAAATTAAAAGAGAGGAAGTAAGGTGTTATGAGTCTAACAGCTATTTCTGGGGGCTCACAGATCCATCATAATGTTGGTAGATGTAGTTCATCACAATATGCAGGTCACAGTGGAAGTAGTCAACATGTAAATTCATGGATGAGATGAGCCTCTGTCATAAGGGTTGGAAAGATCTTACATCTCAGATCATAATGCAGAGAATTAATTTTCTCTATCGTTTGTACTCTGTGAAATTTGGATCTATTAATATAAAAATTTATATATCTATAATTAAATATTTATTGTCTGAAGGTGTTCTCTCTTTCTTTCTCTTGTTTTGCATGTATACAAATATACATATTTTGTATTTCATACCCAAGCTGTTATGTTTAATATATTTAATTTGTTTATCTACATAATTGCCTTAGCATGGAAAGCGGACGTTAAACTATATATATTTATATATATATATATATATATATATATATATATGAATGTATGTATGTATGTATGTATGTATGTACATAAGCAAACATTTCCATACATTGACACACAAAGACAGAAAGGAAAACCACTTTTTATATGTGGTGTATATCCCAATTAGTGTATATGTTTATATAAGCATATAGATCTGCAATAAGTCATGTATACATCTAAAGAGTGATATTTAATTTAGTACAAAGGTACAAGAATTACATGATACAAACAGCTTTAAAACTAAACAGTTTTAGCCTGGGAGGACCTCAAAACCAATGTGAAAATCAATATGTCTATTGTTGATAAAACTGATTAGACAGTAGTGGGATAAACCTCACATATGCTGAAAGTTATGTGGCATCTTGGGCAAGTGTCTTCTACTACAGCTCCAGCTTGACCAAAGCCTTGCGACTGGATTTGGTAGACAGAAACTGAAAGAAGCCCATCATATATATATATATATATATATATATATATATATATATATATATATATATATATATATATATATATATATATATATACACACATTTATATGTTTGTGTATGTGTCTATGTTTGTGACATCTGGTGCTAGTATGTTTATGTCCCCATAACTTAGGGGGTTCAGCAAAAGTAACTGATAGAATAAGTACCAGGCTTAAAAAAATAAAACCTGGGGTCAATTTTTTTTCACTAAAAATTCTCCTAGGTGATGCACCAACATGGTTGCTGTCTAATGACTGAAACAAGTTAAGAAAGAAAAGGAGACAGCTAACTCTCAAAATGCCTAAAAATTTTGACAGTGCACAACAGATCAAAGTTTGTCACTGTAAGCAGGGCAGTTATTGTCATCAGATCTTTTATCTATCTTTTACTTGTTTCACTCATTTGACGGTGGCCATGTTGGGGATACTACCTTGAAGGGTTTAAGTCAAATAGATCGACCCCAGGAATTATTTTTTAAAGCCTAGTACTTATTCTATCAGTTTCTTTTGCCAAGCTGCTAAGTTACAGGGACAGAAACAAACCGGCATCAATTGTCAAGCAGTGGTGGAGGTCAAACACAGATGCAAAGATACATATACATACACACATATATATATATATATATATATATATACATA
>NC_068990.1:67832340-67833449 GCF_001194135.2 Octopus bimaculoides
ATATATATATATATATATATATATATATACATACAACAGGCTTCTTTCAGTTTCTGTCTACCATATCCACTTACAAGGCTTTGGTCAGTCTGAGGCAATAATAGAAGACAATAGCCCAAGGTGCCACACAGTGACTCTGAAACCAGAACCATGTGGCTGAGAAGCAAACTTCTTACGATACAACCACACCAACCCAGAAAATTTAGTTATCCACAAATCCTACAGTCCCAATGACGTCAGATAGTTGAGTGACTGCTTAAGCTTAAAATCAAACAACTATAGCAACTGTATGAGGTAACTTCTGTTGACTTGGAAACAGATTTGACTATGAATTAATACATTATTCACCTCAAGGAGTATAATTACTTTCTGATAATTCGTTCCCTAAACTTGCCAATATGCAAATTCAGGAAGACATGCTGACTGTTTTTGGTTTTGCTTTTTTTGAAAACTTATCAATTTCATGGAAACTTTGGAAAAATTTCCAATATGGTTCCCACTAGGGCTTTCCTTGAATGCTTTTTAAAAGAATTATAATGAAAGTCTTTGGTTCTGTTGATGGCTTGAGGTATATTTTGTTCATGGCAGCTATGACATAAACTTTATTTTTTTAAAGTCTCACTGTAATTAATGTTTTCCAATTTTCTTGGCAAAGCTGCAATATTGGAAAACAATACTGGATCAGTTACTTGCAAACCACGCCTGTTGAATAATGAAAACAACATCTAATTGCTCATTTAGTATCTCACTCACATTGCAGCAAGTGATCCAATATATTCAAACAATGGTTCTTTTTGGTAACATATTGCTTCTTTTGAAATGTAGAAAAAAACTAGGTTTTACTCTGTTTTCTATAATATTGATTCTCTTTATAGCTCTCTTATTTTGACATGGGTAGGTGCAGGCATGGTCATATGATCAATAGGCTTGATAGTTTGGGATTCAGTTCTTCTGTATTTCACCTTGGATAAGTGTCTATTATATCCCAAGGACAGGTAATGTCTTGTGAAGGAAAATGGTTGATGGACACTTCAGGAAGCCCTTTGTGTGTATGTGGGTGTATATATATATATATATATATATATATATATATATACACCCACACACTC
>NC_068990.1:67833459-67834582 GCF_001194135.2 Octopus bimaculoides
TCCCGGTCTTCATACATATTCTTTTACTTTCCAAATGTGTGCTGCTATTATATAACTACATATCAGCTTGCTTTGCTTCACTTTCATACTGTATGTAATAATATTTAATTATATAACTGAATGTTATATATAAACAAAGAATATAATTTTTTCATTTGGTTTACATCAAAAGGGCAACAATAATGTGAATGAAATGGGCTCAATTTTTCATTGCTTTCTAAATGCATATTTGTTTAACATAATTGCATTTCATCTTATAGTTCTACTTACATTTTCAGTTATTGACTTTTGAGTTTCATTCATGTTGCGTATCTTGCCAGAATTTCCCCCACATGCATGCTACATGTATACTTATATACATCCACTACAGGAACATATGATACAATGATATCAAACCAATGTAAAACATGCTATCCTTAAGATAGCATGTTCACACTAGTACATATCATATATATACATACACACATATATATACATAGATATATATACATATACATATATATATATATATATATATATATATATATATATATATATATATATATATATATATATATATATATATATATATATATATGCATACATATATATATATATATATATGCATACATATATATACATATATATGCACATATATGTATATACATTATACATATATGCACAAACATATGTACACATATATACATACATATGTACACATACATACATACATACATATATAAAACATAACTCATACACACATACGCATATATTTTCATATACATGTGCATCGATATATTGCAAACTTTTGTATTTTTGTGCATGTCTATGTTTGTGTTTTGATTGAATGAGCAAAAAGAATTGTAATGTAAAATTGTAGCTCGTATGTCTTTCACAAGAGCATGCCTTAGTAGTAAGCAAACAGAACTATTTCCATATGTATAAAAAAATCAAAAACATGTACCATGTCATCAAAAGGTATCCAATCATAGAAATGACAACTATAAAAATATCTAAGGAAATATTTTACCTGGATATCTGCTCAATAAACTCCATACAACATTTTATCTTTGCAGTAATTGCAGTGAATGCCATAAATATAGCTGCTTCCATGAGACCAAACCAATTTTTTTTTTTTTTTTTT
>NC_068990.1:67834592-67838749 GCF_001194135.2 Octopus bimaculoides
TTTTTTTTTTTTTTTTGTTAAATATGAAAAATTTATGAATAAACTGTTTTTTTTGTATTTGATCTTTTCTAGAAAATTCAGATAATTTTTCTTCTATAAATAGAAATAGTAGATTTTGAAAATTCACATTATAAATAATATTAGGGAAATAATTATTCAAAGAATTTATCTTTGGAATGCAAATCTGAATTTAAACAGAAATTCTATCTCAAAATATCATTCGCATCATCATTTAATGTTCGTCTTCTGTGATGTCATGAGTGGATAGTTGAACAGGACTCAACTATCTGAAGAACTGCATAGAGTTCCAATGTCTGCTTTGGCATAGTTTCTATAGTTGAATGCCCTCCCTAAGAGAAACCTCTTTACAGAGTGTATGTGTGCTTTTTTTTTTCTTGAAACTGACACTGATGTTGTTGTGCTGTGACTCACAAGACTAAAAGAAAGCCCTTATACCCCTGAGACTATCCCTAATACTGACACAAACATTTTGCTTTAAAATAATCTGAAGTTTTGTGTTAATTTATGTTCCAAACACCAGCTTTAATAATGACAAAGTTATGTTACCAAATCCTTCAATATTTAAAATTACTTGACATTGAACCAGTATGATTCAGCAGAAACATGGCAAAAGCAAAGTTAATTGGGTAGGAATATAGTAGAGAAGGTGATGTTTATGCTAGATGTTAGTAAGTTAAAGTATGGAAGAGGTATAAGAACAGGTTTCTTGCAGTAGAGGAGATACAGATAAATTAAAACAGCCAATACATGGGGGAAGATCAGGGTATAGTAAGGATATTCCAGTTAATATTTATTCATAAATTGCGTACAGGCTGTAGCAATTTTAGCTGTGAAGGTTTAGTAATTTACATTGCTACCAAGGGAATTTCTGCAGGTATTCAAAAGGGAAATTAAAGTCAAGCCTTGAATGTTTATTACAAAAGCTGCAATGCGTCAAAACCAGCTTATCACACAAAACAATGCAATTGTGTGTGTGTGGTGTGTGTGTGTGTGTGTGTGTGTAAAATGTATTATGCATGTATATATTTTTAAAGAATGGGTTATAAAATGCTTATGTAAATGTGAAAGAAATTATCAGCAAGCAATGCTCAGAGAAATTTGGATCTTAAACTCCACCTTCATCAGGGTTAGGTAGTGCAAAGGAGAAAAGTTGGCCATAAATATCATCATGATTGAGCCAATGTGGAAGTGGTGTAAGGAATGTGTTCATATGGAGAGTTGCCTATGGAATTTAGATGACAACATCATGTAAACTGTATGGGCAACTTATCATGTAAGTACATACATTATGTATGTTATTGTGTGTCTTTCTATAGGATATACGGTATATAATATTATAGTATATATAATCTCTCATACATAATAATATATATCATAGTACACATTAATAGATAATACTATAATATGTAATAATATTTGATATATCTTTTACTTGTTTCAGTCATTTAACTGCGACCATGCTGGGGCACCATCTATTTGCCATGTGTGTGTGTGTATATATATATATATATATATACACACACATATAACAGAAAATACATGTTAATATATAATGATAATATTTAATATTTAATAGTAATTCTAAATATTTAAGATAATAACAGAATAGGGAACCATGAATTACAAGAGAAAATTAACAATGGCTGTATGCAAACCATATCACCAGAAATATTCCTGATGATAGCAGAAGAAAACATGTAGAAGATCTCAAGCATGGATAATGATAAAGTCAAAAGACAACACTACAGAATAACATGGCCATAAATAATAACCAGCAAGTCAAGAGACACCAGAAGTGCATAATGCAATAAGAAGACATAGGGAAGATGATGATGACAATGAGAAGAAAACAACGATAAGGAATAAGGTAAATAGTAAAACAAACAAATAAATAAATACTTATAAAACAAATACAGAACAGTAAAATACAAGAAAAAAAAGCTTGTGATAATAGTAAAAAACAATTAAGTGCAAAAGTAGGAAAACAGTAGTTGACAGTTAAGGCCATTTTATTTTCTATAAATAAACGTTTCATTAATAAATAGAGACTGCAGTATTGATTGAGAAGGTATAAAGTTGTCCTTAATGTATAGTTTTATGCATACATACATAAATGCGCACATATACACATACATGAATTTACATGTAGAGTAACATATGTATAATGTTATGTCTAAAACAGTTGTAAGAACAGTAACATATATTCTTATTTCTAAATTTCAAACTTTAATAGTTTGTGATTTGTGAGTTTAAAATTCTAGCTAGTGTTCACAAATGTATGGGTCCTGTATATATTGACATAAATGGATTGGCAAAATCTCTCTCAAGTTCACCATTCTTGATAAATGCTTCAAGAGCAAAGACATAGCATTTCTGATTCAAACAAGGATGCTAAGAGACAAAAATAGTAAAGGATTTGTTTCATGAAGACATCATCACTAACTTTACTAGCACCACACCAGTTACCATATGGGAGGGTTTTCTGTTACACTCTCTACATATTTAAACACATGTATGTTATTAGGCTCAGGTATTCAGTTCTCTGGCCCTCACTGTTTTGTTCTCAAGTGTTGCAAGACTTGGATGCTATCTGGTGGCTTTAGGAGCCACCTGAATTCCCTTGGTACTAGAATATTTTGTAGGATTATGGGTCATCATCGGTTGGATTTTGTGTCCAGCCAATGACTCTACTCAGAAACTGAGATGTATCCTGTGACTTCAACAATTCAGACTATTTGTTATGTTGCTCGATTTCCAAAGATAGATCCTGCAGACCATGTTTCCTTCTCTGAGGATCTGGCTGGGGTGACAGCTTGTGTTGATTGACCACATGCCACACGGTTATAGAGATGAGACACTGCTCAGAGAGTTGCCTGAGATGATCTGAGTAAATACCAATAAACAGTGGATGCAGTGATGTTGATGATGTATGTATATATATATATATATATATATATATATATATATATATATATATATATATATAGATAGATAGATAGATAGATAGATAGATATATATATAGATAGATAGATAGATAGATATACATATATACTAAAATGTTCTTCGTGATAAAATTATTTTACCTTTTTCTACCTTGTCTAATTTTCCATATACATATCAACTTGTGTGTTCCTTTTCAACCTTCTCTCTCTATATATATATACATGTGAAGGTGCATGGCTCAGTGGTTAGAGCATCGAGCTTACGATTGTGAGGTTGTCAGTTTGATTCCCAGACCAGGCTGCATGTTGTGTTTTTGAGCAAGACACTTTATTTCACGTTGCTCCAGTTCACTCAGCTGTAGAAATGAGCTGCAAATTCACTGGTGCAAAGCTATATCAGCTTTTGCCTTTTCCTTCGATAGCACCAGTGGCATGGCGAAGGGAGGCTCATATGCTTGGTGAGTGCTGGTTTTCTATAAGCAACCTTGCCCAGACTTGTTCCTCAGAGGGTAATTTTCTAGGTACAATTCCATGGTCATTCATGAGCAACGATGGCCATTCTTTTTTTTTTATATGTATTTATATATATATAAAACATACATATGTGTATGCAAGATGAGCAGGTATGTACATATATACCTACCTATGAATCTGCCATCTAAATTGATTATTGATGAGTTTGACACTGATTAACTAAGTGTAAATGGTGGCAAAGTTGGGAAATCGACATGTGTTCTAACACTGTCACATATATATGTACATATATATACGTATCTTAGTAGACAGACTGAAATAGATACATTCTGTACTTTGTATAAAAAAGTGCTGAGCTAGAAAACAGTGAAATGTCTTGTAATTCCCTGTCAACTAGGGAATTCCTATCCATTAGCTACACACATTCAAAGCCAAACAAAAAGGAAATCCTTTTACTTGTAAAAGATAAATCAAAAACAGAATAAAAAACGAAACAGGAGAGGTATCCAGCTGCAAAACAATGCCTTAATAATAGTATGTATTCTCCTAACATAGAAAAAAAACCAAACCTAAATTAACTGAATAAATGCAACATGAAAATGAAAATGCACTCATACACACAAACAGTCTTCTAAATATTGAAATAATTATCTATTTATAGAGAAACTATTTTATTTATATATATATATATATATATATATATATATATATATATATAT
>NC_068990.1:67842789-67843164 GCF_001194135.2 Octopus bimaculoides
TATATATATATATATATATATATATATATATATATATCCTGTTTACATACAATGTTTGTCTAGTTATCTCCAGAATTTGTTTTGCATTTCCTATTGTTCCATGCACTGCATCATACTGAGCAGCAACTGCCAGATAACACACACACACACACACACTCTCCCAAGCTGTTATTGTTCTTGGCATTCTGGGATTGCTCTACTGTTGCTGAGGAATTATTTGACTTTATTAATTACTGCAGCTGATAGTTATCTACAACATCACTATTCTTCAATCTATCCATCTAAACTAGTTTGATCTACATGGCTGATTGTGCAGTTAGCAATCACTCTCATCATCAAAGTCAGTCTACTCATCTCATTGTATCTATGTGTGTG
>NC_068990.1:67843174-67848472 GCF_001194135.2 Octopus bimaculoides
ATATATATATATATATGGCTTTCTCATTCATTCTTTTCATATCCACTCCAACTTCCTCTAACTCTTCTCTTTTCCAAGTCTTTATTTCTTGCAATGTCACAATATCTTCCTGCCTCTTTTCTTTTCACTACCTTTTACTCCCTCTCTCTCTCTCCAAGCCTCCTCTTATGTTCATCTGTTATGTAATCAATACCAATAATGCATGATGTAAAATGAGCATTCTCAGTATAATACAAAACACTGTTGACTTAGATTATGTTTTATATGTATATGTGTACATATTTATACACACACACACATATATACAAATATACATACTATGTGCATAAAAATGTGTGCATGATCCTTTTATACACTTATAAAATATACCGGGTTGAATAAGCTCCAATGTAGAGTTAAAGTCAGTATACTAAATTACTATAGGACATCTCTATTACTTTACCATCTGTATGAAATCAACAATTCTTATACAGGATAATTTTGTGATAATGTCTAACAGAATAGTATTAATTTATTCATTTCTCTGCTAAAACTTCTACTACATTATTCCTGCAATCTGGGATTGTCTAAGCAGCAGAGTACTATTTTCTGTGTTCGCTGACTCATCTAAACGAGGAAAATAGCAATACATTTGAATTTAGCATGACTAGAAGACAATGTTGCTAATATTGCGACCTTAAAATTCATGTATAGCTTTCATCTATCATCATTATTTAACATCCATTTTCTATGCTGGCATGGGTTGGACAGTTTGTTAGGAGTTAGTGAGGCCAGGGACCACACCAAGCTCCATAGTCTGGCTTGGTTTCTACAACTAGGTACCCTTCCTAATGCTAACCACTTTACAGAGTGTTCTGGGTGCTTTTTATGTGGCACCAGTGCTTTTTGCATGTCACCATCACCAGTGCTTTTTGAGTGTTAAGGGATGAAATGTGGGTGGGGAAGAAGGTTCAGAGGGCAGAGATCCTTGTGGACAAGCATTACCAAGGTGGTTTTAGCATATATCAATTCTCTTGGTAGGCTGGTCTTATTGAGTACAACAAGGCACCGTATATCTTGGTCCTTTGTCTTCTTCATTAAGCTCAGTGGTTGGCCTTCAGTACTTTGTCTTCCTGGCTCTCCCTCTTCCACAAGTTCCATCCACTTTTAGTGGTCAGCACTTCTTTATGCAATTGTTCTGATTTGTATGCATCACATTACCAAACCTACAAAGTATTCTCTCTTGCACACTGCATCTAATTCTTCTTATGCCTAGATTCTCTCACAATATACTAGCGCTATATTGCATATGTACACTAGCATTGCTCACCCAGCAGAGCATAATAGCTTCATTCCTCTCTTGTCTTTGCATGTCCTCTGCATTCAGGGCCCATTTCTCATTCCTTTTTAGCATTGCAGTTTTAAAAGCATTAAGCAAGAAGTCTTAATTATAATAATAAATGCTCGTATAAATCATTCTTTATCATTTTAATGTCCACTTATTCATGATAAAATGGTCAGACTAAATTTTTCAAGACAGACTCTCTATAGTCTGATATCCTTCCTGTCACTAACCCTCAGCTGTTTCTATGAAAGGTATTTTCCCCCATGGATGGATGTGTTTCCACTAAGGATTGGAAATGAATAACAGCACTTGTATAGTGGTGACATACTTTTACAACATATGATGTCAAGCCAAGGTGACCCAAGTGCACACTCATGAATCAGACTTCTTTTAGTTCCTGTTTATGAAATCCACTCACAGGCTTTGGTTAATTTAAAACTATAGAAGAAACTTGCTCTAAGTTCCACACTGAACCCAAAACTGTGAAGCTGGGAAGGAAATTTTTAACCTCACAGCCACAACAAGACCTTTATTTGCACCAATATTTTAAATAAAAAAGAACTGAAATCA
Organism: Octopus bimaculoides; assembly: GCF_001194135.2. Lineage (NCBI taxonomy): Eukaryota > Metazoa > Mollusca > Cephalopoda > Octopoda > Octopodidae > Octopus > Octopus bimaculoides. The sequence goes on from NC_068990.1 coordinate 67,845,069, forward strand.
GACTATTAAGTAGAATAAAAAATACTCTAATTGCATAAAGTGGAGACTGTAATTAAATAAGATAATGTTTGGTTAACTTCTTAATGAACAAAAATATAATGACAAGGAGTACAAAATTTGTTAATTAATAGGAAATACTACAAAATCATACGATATTTTCTTGTAAGGTATAAAAAAATATCAACTCATTTCATTTATTGTACTAGGTCATGAATAGTGACTAACCAAATGATTAATGAAACAATTGATTAATAAATTGGTTGCATAGTTAACAAACTGATTAATGATATAGAGGTGATATAGAGTCAGTGCTTGTGTTTATCATTCACATAATGACCCTCCCAAGATACAACAAAATATCAGTATGAAGATTTTCCTAATTAGAATTCATTCAAAGAATTTCTATACAATTTTCACAAAAGAATCAACAGAATAAAGAATGATACAAATAACAATGTAATAATAAATAATGGGAATAGCAAACTTTTGTATGATCTTAAGACAGCTAAATTACAAAAGAAAGCTAATATAGCTCTGATAGTAGGTCATAAATACTGTCAACCTTTGATAAAAGTCACAGATATCTATGAAATAAACAGCTATGTACCACAATTGAGATATAAGCATTCATATACTACGTAGCATTTTTTTTTCTATTCCATTGTTACACAAACTGAAGAAATACCAATGAGAGCTTTATAATGAAGATGATTCCATATGTGACATTCTTAGTAATTGCAGTATAGGAACTGGGGACTCTAAAGTGGACCAAGAAATAATTAATAACAACATGTATATTTCTTGCAATGATGGCACAGAATCACTAAAGTTTAAACCATTCTGATTACAAGTGAATAAACAGCTTGAAATAGCCTTGACTTGTCAAAACGTAGACGCTAACTGATTATCAGTCAAGATATTACCAACAACAACAACAGTAACAATATAATTACTGTTGGTGTGTAGGGACACGCCACATAATCCAGATGATGCACAGCACAATGACCCAAAGCCAAATATAGACACTGAATGAAAACTCAGTGTTCATTACAAAGAACATATATCATTTTGGTGGCTACAAATAAAGATCTGGTTGTTTTCAATGATATTAAAGAGCATGTATTAATGTAGGCTTTAAATACATCGCTATAAATACCAACAGATAAACATGATTCCCTACTATAAAACACAAATGTCTAAAGATAACAATCAAAATTACCATTTCTACACTAGAAACGATATTATATGAAACACTCACAGAATTGATAAAATCAAACTGTCTGCTCTATTCTACTCTACACCCTCAAGAACTGCAAAACTAGCCAAGCCTACAGCTATAAGTAAAAGAAGAAAACTTCACTAAAAGGAAGAAAATAAAGATACAAGTAAAGCAAGAAGGTTTCGAAATACTTATGGAAAAAATTTTAAAGCTATTTATTGTTGTCGTACATCCATACTTAAAGTTTGCATCTCCAGTTTGGAACCCCATCTTGTCAAAAATCTCGATCTTCTGGAAGCTGTCCAGAGATGTGCAACCAGATGAATACCCTCTGTCAGTCATTACATCCTGAACATATTGCTATGCTGGGCATCAACACACTAAAGTTTCAAATCTGGCAGTGAACTTGGGAAAAGACCACAAGATTATCCACCATTTTACCAACAACAATTCAGGTTACTGTTTTTAATTCAATGCCACTACCACTCATGAACATGCTAAACACTACAGCACTCATGACAATTACAGGTTTCCCCACTGGTGGCTGGGGAAGGTCAGCGGTCTGCCCATACATACCAGCCTCCCCTCTCCACACCACCAATGTTATCAAAGGGAAAGGCAAAGACTGATACAGCTTGGCACCAGTGACGTTAAAACTCATTTCTACAGCCCAATGAACTAGAGCAATGTGAAATAAAGTGTCTTGCTCAAAAACAACACAGCCTAGTCCGGAATTGAACTCACTTCTTCATGATTGTGAGCCCGATACTCTACACACTGAACCATGCACCTCAATCACTATTCTATGCTCATTCCTAAGATCAGTTAACCCTGAGGTAAGACTGGAAGTATTATCATTACTAGAATGTAGCTGGGACAGGGTACTACCACAGTTCCATGTATGAGGGTTACAAGTGCTTGGAGCAATGGTACTAGCATAACAATTATTGATGTGGGTGGTATTGCTGGAGCTTACAGTATTGAGATCTAGCAGGTTAGGAGGTGCCTGGATGAGGGATTCATGGGGTCCACACTAAGGTGATTAAGTTTGCACGTCTGGCTCAGTGGTTAGAATGCAGAGCTCACAATCATAAGGCACTGAGTATACAAATATATTCGCAAACACACGAACTTACTTTGTCCCGTCTTTTTCAGTTCGTGCCTCACTGCGTTCATATACACATAATTTTTCACGTCTGGCTGCACAGCCTTTTCCGTTGGTTTTTCTGTCTTGTTTTCTTTTCCGTTTGTTTTCCTGTCTTGTTTTTTGTCCGCCACTACATTCCTCCATGGCACAGGTTTAATTTGTGTATACAGATTAAATTTGCGGTCCATGGGAAGAGCCGTTTTAAAGATGTGTCCTGCCCAACTCTTCGAAATGCTGGTGTTAAAACGGGGGTAGCTGATGAAAGAAAATGTTCTCTATGTGGCTTGTGTGTCTTCTGTACTCTGGTTATTATTATTTTCTTGTCTACGTTTTGTTTGCAATGTCCTGTACCCAGATATGCACCTATATATACAAGTAGACTTAGGTATGCACATACCTGTATGTATATATGCATATACTCATTTATTATTGTTTTATATATATATATATATATATATATGCACACACACACACATACACAGACACATTTAAATACACTCACACACACACATTTATTCATACATATAGAACAATACATCAAGAGAATCTTACACACAAACATTAACAGAATGGTCCCATTTGAGTCAAAATGAGTATCATATTACTACTGACTGCAGTTTTAATTCATTGATGCTCAGTAAAACATGTTGAAGTATTGTACCAAGAGAAAATTCTCATAAGCAACAGTCATGATGCCATTCTATCATGACAAGGTCTTAAAGAGCCAATCAATTTTCCAATTGAAACAGAACAAAGAGAGGCAATTGACCTATATGTTAATCAAAAATAATTATTTAACACACCAATATAATTACTAACAAATTTCCCCTGCTCAAGATAATGAATTCAGTTCATGCTCATGTATAACTCAGCAAACTGAATATAAGTTAGTTGAATGTGTCCGGTCAACAAACAAATATTTGCCACAGAAATTGTTATGATAAAAGAAATTCTCTTAGAAAAAAAATGTTCTTTTCAGTTTCTTTGAGCTGAATAATTCATTTCCTCATTTGTAATATATATATATATATATATATA
>NC_068990.1:67850868-67852328 GCF_001194135.2 Octopus bimaculoides
ATATATATAAAGTTATTCAAATTCTTTTGCTTCTGACACAGGTTTCAAAGATATCATTGGTATTATTCCAAAGGAGTAAAATGGTGTAAAACAATGTAATCTTCTCTTCGAGGAAATGAAGAAATAAAATTCGTCAATAAGACATTTTAGCAGAATATGATGGATATGTGTAATGATGAACTGAACGCTATTAAGTTTCTTTTTAAAAAACGTTACAGGATATAATATTAAAGGTAGCCTATAGAAAGACGGAGGGTAAAGGAAAGAAAACATCAGAAACCAAATAAATGAGAAATATACAACGATATGTGAATTAAATAAAACCCTAAAGTCTTAGAACAAGATATATCTAGTGGAAGTGAAATGTAAGAAGAAAATCAATGTTTAGATTATATATAATGGAAGATATCACTTACATGAACTAAACGTGTGTTTCTGCCAATGTTTACATCAATAAGCACGCTCTATAACCGTGTTTACAAGGGGATTTTTAGAAAAAAAGAATTTAAAATAGTTCACAATTACAGAGAAAACAAAATTCCTTGCCTTTATCATATGGGAACGAAATGGGGAGAATCAACCAATCTAAATTAAATTGTTTATTATAGTCTTTTAGATACTAAATTAATTTACTAAGCCCTGTACTGTTACATTTATTCCTATCCCTAGATCTAGAGTAATGATTAGAAATTATTTTAGATATCTGAGAAGAACTACCTATATAAAAACAAAAGACATCGGAACCTGAAGTAATTTTGCACTGGTATATAGAGTTTTTAATCTTAGAATTACTTGACATAAACTTAATTCTGTTGGAATTGATTTCAGAGACAATAACCTTGTTATTAATATTTCTAGGGGGATGGATGGTATTAGCTAAATTAAAAACTAATCCTAACCATGTGTGCGTTGATAATAGAGTAATACCTACAATTTTTTGAAAATTTCCTAATAATAGCTTCTCGAAACTGGAAAGGAAGATTAGATTTAATTTGCCTCCCATAAGGAATAATCAACCAAATAGTTTTGCTATTAGTTGCCTTATTGTTAGCGTAACTATCTTTAAAAGACATCGATTTACCTTTAGAATGAAAAAAGGGGTTTAAATAAGGGATATCTCCCTTCTTCTGTTTGGTGTTGATGTATAAATTAAAATTGATATCGTTTATATCCATACAACTAGATTTAATAGCGTACAGTTCATCACTTTACATATCCATCATATTCTGTTAAAATGTCTTCTTGGTGAGTTTTATTTCTTCAATTCCTTGAAGAGAAGATAGCATTGTTTTACACCATTTTATTCCTTTGGAATAATACCAAAGATATCTTTTAAACATGTATCAGAAGTAAAAGAATTTGAATAACACCTGCATTTAACTCCATTTATTTATTTATATATATTATACAAAATATTTCACATAAACCCGGAATTTCTACCTTTAAAAACAAGGTGTTAC
>NC_068990.1:67852432-67854945 GCF_001194135.2 Octopus bimaculoides
TATATATATATATATATATATATATATATATATGTATAATGTGTATATATACATATATATAAATATATGTAAGTACAGGGTGTGATGGGTACATTTTTGCCATTTTATATTTTAAATTTTGCACATGTGCCTTGATTGTTTCAGAGTGTTTGGGTGTCAATCTGAGGACATGTACTGAGAGTGATAAAAATCAAAAAACCTGTCATGGTGTTTGGAGTGATAACTAGTGATGGCAGCATTATGCCTCCATTCATCTTCTCACATGGTCTCCGACTCAACACAGAAGACTACATCAAGTGCCTGGGTCAAGAGGGTGGCTGCTGGAACACCTTATGTCTGGCAGTAGGACTCTGCACCATGCCACACAAGCAGGAGAACCCAGTCATGACTGTCAGACAATTACTGCGACCACATCATCCTTAACATTTGGCCACCTAACTTCGCAGACTGCAACCCCCTTGATTATTATGTATAGGGTGCAGCTGAGGAAGAGACCAAAACTCCTTGTAACACACTCAAGATGAACTGGAGGCAAGGATTATGGCAGCATTCGCCAACTTAAACAAAGACACCATCCAGAATAGTTGCAGGATATTCTGAAATCGCCAGGAGGCTGTGGTTGAAACCAATGACGATTTTATTAGATACATTTTATCTTTTATATTTCAAAATATTTCTATCTAATTATGGTAAATATGTGTGTTAAAATGTGATGGCATTGTTATTTTCATTTTTGCGTAATTTAGACAACAGTTTATTCAACACACCCTGTATATTTATGTGCATATATGTGTGTGTGTTTGTGTGCGTGCATGTATGTATAAGTATATTGTGTGCATGTGCATACATACAAACAAACATATATAGATATGTATGTATGTATGTATGTATGCATGCATGCATGTATGTGTGTGTGTGTGTGTGTGTATATACATATCTAAATATATATGTGTGGTATTTGTTTATATATATCACACCTACACACCCTAGTATATCATGGCATGATGTCTCTTGTTCTAGATGACAGATGAGGCTTCTGAAATTTCTTGCTTAACAACCTGCATAAATGATCTGGTTATAGTGATTGAATGTTTATGCTGTACAATAGCTCATTCCCTCCATCAAATCAACATTACCTTTGCAGATGCACAGCATGTCATACATCAAATGGTGAAATGATTGCAAAGCAACATGAAATGAAGTGCTTTGCTCAAAAATATAATGCATCACATAGATTCTTTTATTCTTTTACATGTTTTAGTCATTTGATTGCTGCCATGCTAGAGCACCACATTAAAGTGTTTTGTCAAAGAAATTGACCCCAGGACTTATTCTTTGTAAGTCTAATACTTACTCAATCAGTCTCTTTTGCTGAACCATTACGTTATGGGGACACAAACACACCAGCATCAGTTATCAAGCGATGTTCGGGTACGAACACAGATACTAAGACAAACATACACACGCACACATATACGACAGGCCACTTCGGTTTCCAATTACCAAATCCACTCACAACACTTTGGTTGGCCTGATGCAATAGTACAAAGTGCCATACTGTGAGACTGAACTCAGAATGATGTGGTTGGGAAGCAAGCTTCTTACCACACAGCTATGCCTGTGCCTATATATATATATATATATATATCAAATACATGCCATTTATATAGGTAGGGCTGTGTGGCAAGAAGTTTTCTTCCCAGCCGTATGGTTCCCGGTTCAGTTCCACTGCATGGCACCTTGGGTAAATATCTTCTACTATAGCCGCATGCTGACCAAAACCTTGTGAGTGGATTTGGTAAGAAGAAACTTAATGAGGCCCATCATACATATGTATATGTGTGTGTCTTTGTCCCCCACTATTTCTTGACAACAAGTGTTGGTATGGTTTTGTCCCTGTAACCTAACAGTTTGGCAAAAAAGACCAATAGAGTATAAACTTGGCTTAAGAAATATATATGTACTAGGTTCAATTCATTCAAGCAAAAATTCTTTAAGGTGGTGGTCCAGCATGGCTGAAGTTTAATGACTGAAACAAGTAAAAGATGTATCTTGCTTTGGCATGGTTTCTACAGCTACATCCTCCTCCTAATTTCAATCAAGAGTCTACTAGGAGCATATTTCTGACATCAGCAGTAGAGAGATCACCAAGTAGCTCAGAAGATTCCTCAACTGAATATGGAGTGCAGTATTGAGAAAGGTGGATTTGTCCCAAGTGTTGAAAATATGATAGGAACAGGTGTCTTGCTGCAGAGGAGATTAATCATTACCCCAGCAGGGAAGGTAGCTAAGCTGGTAGAAATTTGTTGTTGGGGTTTATATGTATAATTATATATATATATTGTCAATACATCAGAAAAATATCAAACCAAAAACAAAAAGTTAAATTTAACTTTTTGTTTCATATATATATATATATATATATATATATATATATATATATATGATAGATCGCTAACCACTACACACATTTTTTTCTCTCCTTGTTTCTTTCTGAGGAAGAGCATGGGATC
>NC_068990.1:67855039-67858309 GCF_001194135.2 Octopus bimaculoides
TGTGTGTGTGTGTGTGTAGGAAAAAAAACAATAATAATAAGGCAGAATGCTAAACTGAAAGCATATTTTAATATAGATGTGCATAAGGAGGATTAAAAAGGATTTCTAACCACCTTTCATTGCATGGTAAATTTTCAAGAAGAGGGAAAATGAAAATAATGTTTTTTACAAAAATATTAAAAAATATATAAAAAAATAAATATACCAATACATTATATTGTCTTTGGGTTTTTAAAGTTCAATGGTAATTCATGTATACAATTGTTAGATAGATTAGGATGCCTGGAATTAAAATGATGTGTTTAAAAAAGGCTGAGAGTTTATGTGTTAAACAGGAAGTGTGGTGTCAAAACAGGAAGTGTATGTAAGGGAAGACAATTCTGTGGGTTTTATACTCTTTAGTTGGAGTTCTGGACTCTTTGTCAACAGGAAGTTTATGTTGACAAAATTACATGCATCCTAATCTATCTAACAATTATCTACATGGATTACCATTGAACTTTAAAAACTCAAAGACAATATAATGTATTGGTATATTTATTTTTTTATATTTTTGTAACAAACATTATTTTCATTTTCGCTCTTCTTGAAAATTTACCATGCAATGAAAGGCGGTTAGAAATCCTTTTTAATCCTCCTTATGCACATCTATATTCAATTATGCTTTCAGTTTAGCATTCTGCCTTAGTATTATTATTTTTTATTTTCCTATTATTTCTCCACGTGTTGTTAACACAACCCCACCATTTACTGACATATATATATATACACTATCACTAAACAATTAAGTATGATTTAATAGCATACATCATATGAGCAGACAGAAAATCTCTACGTCATCCAATCTCTTTACTTAGAGGTACATTAAGAATGTGATAGCATTAGTGTTACACTCAATTTCAGCTGGGTACACTGAGGTAATATGAAAGGAAGTGCCTTGCTCAAGCATGTAATGTGTTGTTGGATAGAGGAATCTAAGTTATGATGTTTCATCAAGGACACTAGTCACTAAGCCATGTACCTTCATCATGCATAACCTTATATTTTTTATATATATATATATATATATATATACAGGGTGCGATGGTTAAATTGTCATCCTTTTAAATACTTAATTTCGTGCATGAATTTTTTACTTTTGATTTTGTTGATGACACAGTAGAGTAGGGTCAGTTGGGTATCATCTGTGAGAAAAATAGCACCATGATGCATTTCACTCTGCCAGAATTTGGAAACATGTTGCACTACTTGGCATTCACATCAGAAGCTCGAATACGAACATTTTTGAATGTTTGGTTATCAATCAGAGGACAGTGCAATCTGAGGACCAAGAGTGATAAAAATCAAACATCCAGTCAACATCATGGTGTTTGGAATGATCACTAGTAATGGCGACTTTATGCTTCCTTTCATCTTCCCACACAGCCTCACACTCAACACAGAGGGCTACATCAAGTTCCTGGAGAAGGTAGTGCTTCCCTGGGTCAAGAGGGTGACTGCTGGAAGATCCTATGTCTGGCAACAGGACTCTGCACCATGCCACACAAGCAGGAGAACCCAGTCATGACTGTCAGACAATTTCTGCAACAATCACCCCAAACATTTGGTCATGTATCTCTCCAGACTGCCACGTGCTTGATTATTATGTGTGGGGAGCAGTTGTGTGAGAGACCAACAAAACTCCTTGAAACACCAAAGATGAACTGAAGGCAAAGATTATAGCAGCATTAACCAACTTAAATGAGACCATCCAGAATAGTTGCAGGAAATTCCAAAGTCATCTGGAGGCCGTGGTTGAACCTAATGGCGATTTTATTAAATAAATTTATTCTTTTATATTTCAAGATAGTTTTATGTAATTTTGGTAAATATATCTGTTAATATGAGATGTCAATGTTATTTTTTTATAATTCAGAAGACAGTTTATTCACTGCACCTTGTGTGTATGTACATATATATGCATGCATACATACATACATACATAGGCACAAGTATGTCTGTGTGACAAGAAGTTTGCTTCCCAACCACATGGTTTTGATTTCAGTCCTGCTGTGAAGCACCTAGGAAAAGTGATAGCTTAGGGCCAAGCGAAACCCTTGTGAATGAAATTGGTAAATGCAAAAACTAACAGAAGCCCATTGAATAATATATTCATGTGTCTATGTGCATGTGTATATGTACGTGAGTGAATCCTAGCATTTGTCCCCCACCACTGCTTGGCAATCAGATTTCTTTGTTTATATCCCCATGACTTAGCAGTTTGATGAAGGAAACCAATAGAATAAGTACCAGGCTAAAGAAAAAAGTACTGGCATTGATTCATTTCACTAAAACTCATCAAGGCTATGCCCCAGCATGGCCATCATCCAATGATTAATACAAGTGAAAGTATAAAAGAAAAGATATCATCCTTAAATTAAATACTATTACTCCAAAAGATTCCAAAGAAGTCCTTCATTTTAAACCTTACTGCAGTTAACCACATTTTAAACACACCAATATGTGTGCATGTGTTTCAATCTAGGCTTATCATAGTCAAAGACTTCTGCCCCCTTCTTTGCTAATCGGCAATTTAAATTTTATTTGTGAGAGTTAATTGCTTACATAAATGACTTATGTAAGCAGTAAAGTGGTGCACATAATACGCATATACACACAGTAACCGACACATATTTAAGTATGGCTGTTTAGGCCTCATAATTAACACAGGTAGTTCTTTCTAAATAGTTCAAGTAGTATGAAAACATTTGCGGAGAAAGAGAGAAAAAATTACAATCTAATTTAAGATAACTACATGTGTGTGTGTCTATATATACATATGTGTGTGTATATAAACATTTGTATGCATACGTGTGAATATATACATATATATGTATACACACACACACATATATATACACATACGTATATATATACGTATACACACGTACACGTATATACACTTATGTATATATATATATACATATATATACACACATGCATATACACATATATATTACATATGCTTATATATATAAATATATATATGTATATATATATATATGTATATATTTATATACATATATATACACACATGCATATACACATATATATTACATATGCTTATATATATAAATATATATATATATATATATATGTATATATATATACATATATGTATATATATATACATATATATATGTATATATTTATATACATATATTTATATATATATACATATATATATGTATATATTTATATACATATATTTATATATATATACATATATAT
>NC_068990.1:67861506-67866559 GCF_001194135.2 Octopus bimaculoides
ATATATATATGTATATATATATATATGTATATATTTATATATTTATATACGTATATATATGTATATATCTATATATGTATATATATATATATATATTTATATATGTGTATATGTATTTACATATGTATGTAGATATATACTTACATATGTATATATATATATATAATGATAATAACAAGAACATCAGCAACAACAACGAGAAGAAGAAGAAGAAGAGTGAAGACGGTGGGAGAACAGGTATATGAAATCATTAGACATTATTTTTGGCACATATAAAATACCATTTATGCCTCTAATTTATAATTGGCAATTATATACCATTTGGGCAAGAGTAAAAGGAATGGGTTTGTTATATTCTTACTTATTTTACTCATATTTTACAAGATTTTCCTAGCTCTAAATTTACATTAAATTTTTTCTCTGAAGTTATTTTTACTAAATATACATTTTATAGCTGTAGCTGAATGTTAACATTTGAAAGGTTAAAGATAATGATGCTGATGGTAATATGGATGATTTATAATTAGTTTAAAGCCATTGGCTAGTAGAGTAGAGAAATTTGCTCAAGGACAGATGTCAATTGCAGTTTATTTATACACACTAACAACCAGAACATGTCAAAAATCTAACATCTTACCTGTTCACCAGTTTCAGAAATAATAATAATAATAATAATAATAATAATAATAATAATAATAATAATAATAATAATAATAATAATAATAGTAATAATAATAATAATGATGATGATGATGATGTTGATGATAAGTGAAAACATGAAACAACAATAATAATGGTAATAAAAATTGCTTCAGATTTTGGCATATGGCTAGCAACAGTAGAGATAATATGCTAGTCAAATCAGTCAATCTCTGTACTTGACAGGTACTCGATTTTATAAATCCTAGAAGATGAAGGATAAGGGAAATCCAGGGAACAGGAATGAGAGAAGGAGAGGAAGCTCATTTATAGCTATCATGCAATGTCAAGATTAGGAGCCACACTCACATTCACATATGCAAAGGGCTTCTTTCAGTTTCCTCAACTAAATTCATTCATAAGGCTTTGGTTAGTCCAAGGCTATAGTAGAAGACACCCAAGGTAATACACAATAGGACTGAACCTGAGATCATGTGGTTGGGAAACAAAGTAAACTTCTTAACCACACAGCCATGACTGTACCCAAGCCATGTTTGTGTCTGTTGTAATCTGTATAATACTCAGAACTTGACAATGATAAAAGACTATTTTTTTTTACCAAAGTGTGACATAGATGCAGACAGAAAACTGAGACTGTTAAGGGTGAGCATGGAAACAACAGATTGAGTCAATATGCTAAAGAAATGATATTTCCTTAACCCTTTAGTTTTCATATTAATCTGTCAAATGTAATGCTCATTTGCTCACATTATTTTGAATTATTCAGGTTCAAGAAGAGTGTCCACAATATTTGCTTGTAACTTTGTTAATTTTTTACATACAGATTTAAAATTTTGTTAGTGGGGGTTTATATACCAATAGTTTATAGTTATGTAATTTTTGCTGATATTTCTGATTAAATTTGACTTTTATGGGAAAGTAAATTTAATTAAGAGGTGTAAAAACAATAACATTATGGATAAACACTAAAATTGAAATTCTTAATGCATCTTACCTGATTTATTTGTTACTAAAATTATCCCAGATGTCAACTGCCAGCAATTTTGCCACTTTTCAAGATGAGGTACATTAATTTGAATTAATTAAAACATAGGTATAATTGGTACAAGATTTCATTCTTTCTCTAGATTTCATTCAAACGTTTTCATTGAAAATAAAGTCTTTTACAAAACTCTTTTACTAGTCAATATACCACTGGCTATGTACTCTTATAGAATTTAATGAATACATTCACATAACAGAATGCATAAAATAAAAAAGTTCATTAACAGGTGAGACAAAGGTGAAAATTAATATGTATTACTCACTTTCACATATTATTTGTAATAAAATGAAAGGAATATATGATAGTATTACTACTAAAAAACAAATCATAGTTATGCCATATTTCTATCATGACACTGTCCAAGAGCACTTTGCAAAATGAACACAAATGTGAGGTTTTGACCTGATATCTTTTTGCAGTTTTCTTTTTTGCAGTGAACACAGTCTGCAAAGTTTTTTTCCTTCCATTTATTTTTTCCACTTTATGGAGGTCAATATTTTCTCTGTTGACATCCACCTCAGTTAATTTTGCTTTTCTCAACAGTTCTGTGCTTTCTGGAAGGAAAGCCCTCACATAACTGAGATGTGATGTCAACACGAAATTTCAAATAGTCATAGGAAGAGGTACCTTGTGGCTTTTTACATAAACAATATATGAATTAACTACAGTTAGGCATAATGCTGGAGATATATGGATTGCCATACCTTATATCAGGACTCAAATAGTTCCACAGTTGAGGAAGCTGTTTGATACCAAACATAATGTTTATAGTAAAAAAAGCTTGCATTTCCACAGAATCAGTTGGCTGCCAAAGTGGATTGGGTCTTCCATGAATAAATTATGCATTGACCATATTTATTTGTTTCCTCTACAACAATTTCAAAAAATAAAGATAAATATTCCAATGGCTGAGCATGGGGAGGTAGACTATGCTGTGGACTAGTCTTTTCTGTGAAATCAGGAATTGTGTGTGGTTGAGGTAGTAATCTTCAACCATGGTGCCATAATGTTTACAATATCATTTTCATCACTTTCATCATCAAAATCTTCCTCGTCGAGTGAAGATTCATAAATATCAATGTCCGATTCATCTGAAGACAAATCACTGTTGTTTTTGTTTATATTTTGTACATCATCAAGAGTAAAACTTTCGAAGTTCAAGTTACTACTTGCTGATGCCATATCATTAAAAACTAAGATGTACTTGAATAAAGGCAGGGAAAGGCTTTATCTCACATGATCTCAAAGCTATAAGAATTCAATAACGGGATTTGTTTATTTCTTTAGTGATTTCATACAGGACTCAGTACGGCCAAATTTGACCAGTTCAAACAAATGAAGGGGAATTATTTTCAGTTGGCCTGAATGCTAAAGGGTTAAACAAGAATAGAGTCTATAGTGTATCCATTATGTATTTCTGATTATATTTGATATCCACAGTAACCAAGTTGAAGCAATAATTTGGTTCATATATGGCTTTTTTTAGTCAAGTCTATATGATCTAAACAGAAGGTTTGTGAAGCATTGCAAAAGGAAGTAACATCTTTGGAAGCCACTTGAGATGTTTTTGTGACTAAGTAAAAGATATTTGTGGAATACATGTTGGCCACCAGGAGCTATTATCACATCATCTAGCCCTGGTGAAGATGGATCATATGTGAATGCAAATCTAATATATGCAAATAATGTATGCACTTAAAATACCTTTAGATTAAAATGCTAGTGTATATAACATTTATAGTGTGTATATCGACAAGGAAAAGCACTTAAAAAATACTACAAATAGCATAGTTTACCACTTGTACACTTATGGTAAATGTTACACATGTCCAGTATAAATATATGTGGTCCCAAATTATGACCAAGTACAGTGGGTACTTATCAACACTTAGAGTTGGGATAACCAAATCATAGACAGGCAGTGGAATGTGACTGTGGGGAATTTAGATGGTGCCTAACTAGCAGAGTCATTTGAGAGTAAGACAGAATATCTCACAGTGTTTGTTCTGATTCTCTACAATCTGTATTCAATCCTATTGATACCCACCTATCTTACATTCTTATGAGAATAAAAAAGAAGTAATCCAAGGTTGTGGATTGGTAGAGTTGTTAAATGGTAAATGTAGCAGTATGTGTTCCAGCACTTTGCATTCCTATAATGACACTGGCACCAAACTGTATCAACCCAAGTCAGCACCTTTGCTTTGGACAATGTCCAATGGTATAGAGGAAAAGACCTTCATGCATAGCCAAATTCCTGCCTTCCACAGTAAACACCTTACATATGCATGTACATCCTGACTGAAGGAGGCCCTTAGAAAGGAGAACATCTATGATGATGGAACTAACATGTTGAGAAATGGGTTGACAATAAATCATCAAGATACAGAAGGCAAGATATGAATATAGGTGTCGTGTATCTACTATCATAAGAAATATTTAGGGAAACTGGAGCAAAGAAAGAGAAACAAAAGTTTCATGTGCTTTACATTTCTACACATTTCATGATAGTATTTCTGGGTAGAACAAAGAGGGCCATATCAACAAATGGGAAGTTCCACAAGACACATTAAATCATGTACTGGAGACAGAGCAATATAGTATAGCAAAAGAAAAAAATATTAAAAGAAAAAGAAATAATAATAAAAAGTGAAATACTTGTAGAGGCGGAATATAGCTATTTGAATTAACCAAGCATATTACTGGTATTTACTTTCTTTATCATCAGGGTTTAACTCTTTAGCATTCAGATTACTTTGTCAAATGCAATGCTTATTTATTCACATTGTTTGAAATTTATCATTCATTGTCTTCTAGCTTCAATATTTTGATGTTGTGATTATATATTTTTTAGAATGACATTGTAGGGTACATGTGAGAGACCAGATCGGTCTGGTCTAAACATAAAACTGGTAAATATCTGGAGCTGGAAATGGCCAGTTTAAATGGTAAAAGGTTAAAGCTAGTTGGGTGAATGGTAAAACCACGTCGGCTGAATTTGGTATGTTAATTAAATAAGCTTCAATAAATTACCATAAGTTATTATGGGCAATAAATATTAATGGTACATACTCATTATTATGATATTATTAATAATGATATTAACTCATTATTATAGCCATATCAAAGGAGAAGGAAATTAGTAGAAAGAAACATGAACATACAGAGAAACAGTTTAAACATGACTGTAATGATATATATATATATATATATATATATATATATATTCTTTTATTATTCTATTCTTTTACTTGTTTCAGTCATTTGACTGCAGCTATAATGGAGCACTGCTTTTATTCAAACAAATCGACCTGATGACTTACTCTTTGTAAGCCTGGTACTTATTCT
>NC_068990.1:67866569-67869640 GCF_001194135.2 Octopus bimaculoides
ACACACACACACACACACACACACACACACACACACATATATATATATATATATATATATACATACATATATACAACAGACTTCTTTCAGTTTCCATCTACCAAATCTACTCACAAGGCTTTCGTTGGCCTGAGGCTACAGAAGAAGACACTTGCCCAAGGTGCCATGGAGTGGGACTGAACCAAGAACCAAGTGGTTAGGAAGCAAGCTTCTTACCACACAGTCACTCCTGCATTAATTTACATTAATTTTAATACCATTTGCATTGAAATCCATAATTAGAAAATGTACTCCACTGTCAAATAGAATAACTTCCAGTGTACTATCCTAAAGAATAAAGGAAATTATGAAATATAACACACACTAAAAGTGGGAGACATTAACGGCTCTGAGGTGAAAAGAAGTTATTAAATTTTTGTTATAAAAGAATTGTAGCACAAAAGGTTCAGATTGACAGAGAAACGGAAATGGAAAAGTGTGACTTGTCTGTTTTTTTCCAAGAATATTAGCAAAGTAATTAACTTATATATAAATAAAATCTTAGAATTACAGAAGAGAGAAATAACTTATGATATTTTGTAATTTTTGCCAAGAATATTAACAAAGTAACTAATACAAGGTCATGAATTCCATTCACTGAGAAAATGGTGCCATTCAAATTGTATTTGTAAGAAAAGTAATGATATGTATCCAGGCAAAAAATATCAATTAGAACAATTCTTTATTTTGGCACGAAGTCTTAGACAAGTAGAGCTAAATATTAGAACCTAGTGCAGCAGCTACAGTGGAATATATAATCATAACTGGGAAGATGTTAATTACATGGGTGTGTTGTGTGCATGTTTGAGTGTGTGCATGCACATGTGCACACGTGTATGCATAGGAGGTGCATGCGTGTCTGTGTGCTTGTACAGGTAACTATTTAATTAAAATTCATGCTATAATTTCAAGTAGATATTAAAATGGATACTAATGATTGCTGATGAATATGAAGCAGAAGCAAGACATTCCACTTCACATTTGCAGAAAGGTTGCAAGTATTCGCTGAAATACTTTTTTGAAACTATCATAATCAATTTAATTATATAACTGTCCCTTTCCTACTTACGCACACTCACAACCCCTCATAATAACATAACAAAAAAAAAAATTTTACACAAGTGCATATCAAGAAATTATAATGTAATAAATTTAGTAACATAGTAGAGTGCTTTGATTCCCTGCCAGTGTCATTATCGTAACCATTTTTATATTATTACTCCTTATTCATATCAACCTTTGCAATATATTTATTTTCATACTTCCTTAATTTTTTTTGAATTTAAATATTTGCCGTAAGTAAACCTGAAATCAAGTGTTACAAAGACAAAAGTTTAAAATTTTTGCACAAGGCCAGTAATTTTAAGAGAGAAGGTAAGTTGATCACATTGATCCTCAGTGTTCGAATGGTAATTATTTCGATGACACCAAAGAGTTGAAAGGCAAACCTGACTTTGGTAAAGTTTCAATTCAGAACACAGAGAGCTGGAAGAAATGCTTCTAAGCATTTTGTTGGGCTCACTAACCATTGAACCAGCTTGCCACCTTAAGAGTTACAAGAACGATATAGCATGAACTCATAGGGTGATATTGTTATATTTCGGAAGAGTTGTCCTTTCCAATAATAATAGTATGGTTTCATTGTGATTTCTGTTTCATTCTTTGCTACTAGAATTGAAATCTTTTATCACAATGTTGTTACCTGTTCAATGGTTCTGTTCAAACTCTTCATTAATATTTACACAGCTAAACAAAGGAGATCAGCCAACAACTCGCATGATTGTTATGACACACTTTGATACTTATAATCAAATAATGTGTTGAACATTGACAAGGATAACTTTTTCAAATTATACCAAAGTAGATATAATATATTTCAGTAAAACTCATAACTCGAAATGAAATAATTTGTCGTGTGTGTATTTGTATCATTTAACAAATTTCCTTCTTTACGAATAGAGAATAAAAGAAGGTATCTATGTATATATATATAGATAGATAAATAGACAAAAAGACAGAATAGGTAGATAGACAGAAGAGATAGACCTCAATATTATTGAAAATAGAAGAATCTATCTATTGAATAATACAGTTAGAGATACTCCCATACATAACTTCAAGTTTCTGTGCAAAGAATATGCCGAAGAAGTGCTTATATATATATATGTGTGTACAGATGTATATGTGTATATAATATATATTTCAGATACATAGTAGAAGGTAGTTTATTAACAATATTTTGACTGTAACTTAGGTTTGTCATTAATGGTTCATTCAATAAGCCATTAGAGAAAAAAGCATAAGGTCCCAGTCAAATCATCATGATACATATGTAGGTATGTATCATTATCATCATCCTCATTAATAATAATAATAATAATAATAATAATAATAATAATATTAGTAACAATAATAATAATAATCCTTTCTATTATAGGCACAAGGCTCGAAATATGTGGCAAGTGGGTAAGTTGATTACATTGATCACAATGCGTAACTCGTACTTATTTAATTGGCCCTGACAGGATGAAAGGCAAAGTAGACCTCGGCAGAATTTGAACCTAGAATGTGAAGACAGATTAAATACTGCTAAACATTTCACCTGACATGCTAATGATTCTCCCTGCTCACTGCCTTCATAATAATAAGTACAATATTATAGTTTCATAATACACAAATTACAAATTGGTAATTCATGTGACATAAGCCATCAATGATACAAAAATAATATACCCACTTTATTACCAAATGCATGAATGTCTACTTTTTTACTGATTCATATATATATATATATATATATATATATATTATATATATAATATATATGTAATATATATATATATGTACATATACATATAATATATATAATATATATAATACATATAATATATATTATATATATATATATATATATATATATATATATGTATACATATATAATATATAGTATACGTATATAATATATTATATCATATATATGATATAATATATATAATATATAATATTACATATATAATATAAATAATATATAT
>NC_068990.1:67870152-67875301 GCF_001194135.2 Octopus bimaculoides
TATATATATATATAGATATATATATAGATATATTTATTGTAAACAATAAAACACAAAAGCTATTAACATTTCAAAGGAACTATAAAACTCTAATTTTAGGTTGTTATAAACTGATTGATGGCTGCAGAATAACTGATGACAGCTTCATTGCTTTGTTTCTTTCTATCCGTTTTTACTTGTAAATTTTTCTCTGTTTCATAAGATGTTTAATTTAGTTAAATTCATTTGCCTTACATCATGTCATGCTGATAATTTCTAATAAGAATAAAATGGTGCAATTCATGATTATCCACCACTAGAAAGTTTAAGGTATATAAATGTGTAAAGAAGAAGGAGTCAATTATGTATATTCTGTCCATCTTCTTTCTTTGTGTTTGATTTAAAATTAAAATTACTAATCATGTGAGGACTTATTTAGAAATGATTATTTCCCTCACAATAACTGGTCTCCAGGACACACCATGAGTTTCTATGCTATATAAATGAAACATAAGTTGAAAACACCAGGCAACAATTCAGGATAGAAAATATATTTTTTGTTTTAAGTATATCTTTGGGTGAAAAAGCAAGGTGACAAAGACAAAAGTTTGTGATGTAGTAATAAGTAGTCCCACAGAGCTTGAGACAGTCAGGGATTTTATTTGAGAATGGATAGAATCACAGCAACAGCAACAATAATATTGGTAAAAAAACAAGAAAGGTAAAAGCATTCTGCATAACATTCATGCATTAATGTAAACATTATTGTAACTGAACATGCTACCTTAATCAAAAATTCTAGAAGAAAAACTAATTTATTTTTAAATTATACATTTTTTTTAGAGAGTAAATAGAAGGAAAAAAGCACACATATTTGCCAAAAAAAGTTGGTCAAGTCTGGAGTATTAATGATACTATCTGTTGTTGTAGTCATAATAAATATTTCTTTATTAACTTTAAGTGTGTGAAAGTTTGTGATGAGTGTCTTTTTAAGCATTAACAAAGCAATGATTATGCAGTGTGTTAAGAACTAATGAAAAAAGAAATGTTGATAACGATAGAAAAGGTGCAGGATGGTTGTGTAGATGATGAGTTAGTAAAAGCTAGTAGAATTGCATACTTACGGCTTTTAGGTTCTGCAAATTAAGGGAAGTTTCACAGAATTATAAGTAACTTCAAACAAACAAGCCAACAAATAACAAAAGTTAAAAGTGGAGAAAAAAACAAAAAACAAAAAACATCATCAAACAGCTTAAATTTGGAACTACAAAATTCAAAAATTAGTTTTAATGTCTCATGGCAAAATTTTGTATATAAACTCAAATATTTTCATCTTATCTTATGGTTTTGGAAACCTTACATATTCTGAAAAATTTCTTACATTTAGCAAATATATATATATATATATTTAGTTTAAAAATTTCAAATTCCAAATACTTGTTCATATTTTATGAAATTTTACGCAACTTTAATATTTCATAGAATTTATACTTGAAAAATTTCATGTTTTGACATAAATCTCACACTAAATAAAATTTCTAACATTTCATATGTTCCAAGCAATGTAACTAATAGATTGGCTCAAACATTTAACTTTTCTGCTTCTTGAGGATTGTTTTTACAATTATGTTATCAAATAAAGATTAATTAGTTACTTTGTGAGTGTTAGAGAAATCGTTGTTGTAAAGATGTATATTTATTTCTGAAGGTTAGCGATAAGTTTTTTTCTAACAATGAAAATGTGACTGTAAACTCAACTCAGTAAAATCATAATACCTTATCACTACACTTGCAAGTAATATTCCAAGAATTTCATATAATTTATTGAAAATTTACATAAAATTTCAAATATTTATGAGAAATGTCTATTGATCTCTGTGAACTTCAAAATGCACATATTGAAAAGGGATCAAAGTTTGTACACAAGAGTTTCTTTTTAAGATAGAAACCCTACTTTAAATGATACAGTATTAATCAAAAGATCCTCTGCTGAAGCATAGAAAATGTCACCATAATGTAATGCGGCAGAGAAATACTTGACCAACTTTTCTTAACAGTAATATATATAAATATATACACACTTTATCAAAGAATGTACATACAAGCGAGAATAAGAAAAAGTGACAGTCTGGCAAGAATTGAACCGATATCTCTTAGTTATTGCTTAAGCAGACTACCAATTGTTCTCAGTGATTTACAGTAACTGTTCTGAACTTATAAGCCAATATGTATAACACTAAAAAACATTGCATTTTACCATGAGTAAAACATCTTGCAGGTGACATATGCTACCTAGATAAACTGACTTTATATTTGATTTCAGTATAAATACATCAGATTATAAACTAATCTGCTTGTAATTCCCTGAGATAATTAAAAATATTTTACAATTTATTAAGCAAGGATTTAGAAAGTAGAGTTTAAATAAGAAAATATGAGGTGGTAATAACAGTCAAACTAAGCTTTCACAATATTCTAGTGTTTTATACTTTTTGTTTATATACAGTCTTATTTTATATATTCATTGAAACAATGTTGGTTCAATAGAGAATATATTAGTTAGTATATAGGTTTAATATATGAGAATTTACAAACAAAACACACTGAAAAGGAATTTTTCTGAAAATCACACTCTCTGCCACACTTCAAGTAATTTTTTTTCAACATAAAAGCAAACCAAATAAACAGCATAACAAAGCAAAGGTATTTGTAGTAGGTGCAAAGGGGCTTTTGTCATGAAATAAATATTTGTGAACTCCCACTTATCTGACTTATACCTTCTTTTCTTCCTGCACAGACACACACAAAAATTCAAATATACACTCTCTATAGAAATAGCTTGCTGATTCAGATACACATAATAATAAACACATGCATGAATGTGTATAAGTAATTTTGATTCACCATCTGTAACTCCTCTTGGGATTAGATAATCCTCTAATACAGTGTTTATCCATGTAGCTTCAGCATGCACCATCTCAGCTGGAAAACTAATTTAATGATTGTGCTAACATAAGCCTCCATTCATGTATACCTTCAACTACCAGCTCATAGCACTCACAGGGCATAATCCATCTTTTAAACATACACTAACATGACCCAGCACTTACATCTGATGGATGACTTAACCAATGCTTCTTGGATTCATTTATTTTAGCATTTTATTTTTAATCATCTTTTTTTCATCACAACAATTTGAAGTCTCCTAACCTCATGTATTTAAAAAATTCCAATCCGAAGCCTATTTTTATTATTTGTCTTCTCTCTGCACCCCTATATATTAAATTTTGCACTTTAACTTGTAAGCTGCATCTCCACTTCTCATTAAACAACCTCTTGCTTCATACCACTAATATTGCACCTCTCTCTCTCTATCATTTGTAAATACTTCATGTAATATTCATTTTACGAACATATTCTTAAAGATCTCTTTATTCCCATGCACTCTTGTATTCTATAAATCTCAAATGCTTCAAACTTTTTATCAATGTTATACACCATTTCCTCCTTATCTACGACCTTCATCTCCCATTGTCTATCATGCCTTCTCTCTGCTTTAGGCAATGAACAAATATCATTTTCTACTAACACAACACTTAAAGATAGTCTCCTTGAGAAAATTAAAACAATAACATACACAGCACAGAAAATCAGAGACATAAACATGATTTTACTGCCGAAAAAGCTGTTATTTTAACCAAAAGAAACTACATTTCTTCCTCAATAGCTAGGATAATACTATTAGGTACTATCAGATATAGCAAATTAGTGATGCTGGAAGGCAGGACATAGTTATGGAGGAGGGTACTAAAACTATTTAGAAGATGGTTAGTACAGTAAAAAAAAAAAAATAACACCATTCAAAACACAGTATCAAAACTGAATCATTGATTCTCTTTGATGCAATTCTAATTTGCATAATTCTCTAACTATAATCATAAATCATAATTTCACCCAATGAGGCATGCAAAAACAATAACATAAATAATAATTGAAAGAGAGTGTGTGTGTGTGTGTGTGTGTGTGTGTGTGTGTGTGTGTGTGTGCATGCATGCGTGTGTGCAAGCAAGCACACATACACTTGGAAGATGACAGCATAGTTTCAAACAAGATAATCATCCTATTTCAGCACAAATCAGTTAAAATGATCCATCCCCTGTACATAAAAAATTGATTTGAAGAAATCACAGTATACATTGTAGTCATTGAACAGTTCAGCTAGTAGGGCACAATCTAGTTGATATCGGTTACAGGTAATGTCACAATTTACACTACAAGACATGTTAGGGTACCAACTTTGAGAATCATTGAAATCATAGAGACTATTTATCAGGAAAGTTGCCAACAAGTCACTCATGTAACAACGAATGTCAGCAGGCCTACCCATATTCAATCTTCCCCACTGTCTAGTCATCCTCTTCACTCTGCTGTCTCTCTTCTATTACTTCCTCCTCATTTAATTTATTTGTTTATTTCAACAGCTGTATCAAATTTGCTTGTATAAGATTTTTGTTCATGTAGAAATCTACAAAATTATTGCATTCCACTCACTTTCCTGTAATCCAGACTGAACTATGGTCCCAGTTGACAAAATAGAAAGAGTGTTACCTTGAACGATGGTGTGGGTTGAAACAACCACACTGGCTCAAGGGGTTTGCACTTGTGGTCAGCCATCTCCACTTTGATTGTGATGGGCAGGGATATGATCAATGAGTGACTGATACATTGACGAAATGAAATGGAGTTAGATTTAGTTTAACAATCGAAATGTATCCATTGCAGATTTTATAACTTCAATACCAGCTGTAACTGGTCGAGTATCTCTAATAACAAGATCATGATATGCTGCCTGATAAAACTGCTATGTATGACAATACACTATGTTGTAATCATGCTATGGTAGAAGACACATTCTAACTAATCAGCTAAAACTAACCACCCTGTCTTGTATTAAACATTTAAAAATAAGGTGTTACGCCTACAACAGAGGCAACTGTTTAGTTGGTGGTTAGGTGTCCAACTTTAAAATTAATCCACTAACACTCAAACAATTAAATTGTGTTTTACAAAAACAAAGATGAAAAAATTTTGCATCAAAATCTAAACTTAATGTTATTTGGAAAAAATTACATGCAGTTATGTGATTATATATATATATATATATATATAT
>NC_068990.1:67875945-67876665 GCF_001194135.2 Octopus bimaculoides
TATATATATATATATGTATATACTTATATATATATATATATGTATATACTTATATATATATATATATGTATATACTTTATATATATATGTGTGTGTGTGTGTGTGTGTGTGTGTGTGTGTGTGTATGTATATACATATATACATATAACTCTTAGTACTCCCGTCTTTATATCAGTTGCTTTGAAACCAACTACTTTAAATATTGGCAGACTAACCTAAATATAAAGATATTTTTTTAGATTCAATATTTTCTTTTATTTCTCTTGTATTTAGTATTTTTTTTTCATGAATTCCTGGATTTATTTAAGTACTTTGTAAATTATTTAGGTATACAAACAGCTTTATAGATTTCTGTAGATTTAACAAATTCCTGAATTAAATCTTTGATATTAAGCTATTTTCCTTTTATTCATATTGCAGTTTAATCATGTGTGTGTAATATATATATATATATATATACATGTGTGTGTATGTACCTACAAAGTACAATATATATATATATATGTATATATTTATGTGTGTATGCATATGTATATATGTATGTTTGTGTGTGCGTGTGTGTCTGAGAGAGAGAGAGAAATAGTAAACATAGAAAACACACAAAATATTCTTGTTTTCTTTTCAATGCTGGATATGATGGAAATTGGTACTAATACAAAATTTTATTCATGTTTTAATTGATTGCAAGTGGTATATATAATACCACTTGCATTATATATA
>NC_068990.1:67876712-67896224 GCF_001194135.2 Octopus bimaculoides
TATATATATGTAAGCATATTTTCTTGAAATATTCTCTACTGAGACTATCTTTGTATTTCATCAATGTGAATGAAGCCTAATAATATAAATGTCTGTAATGTATGAAATATTTATCAATCAACTATGCATCTTCACATTTAAAGAGCTTTGAAAAATGAAATATCATAATTTTATAATTACTATCATAACAACTGATACACATTCAACAACTCTATATTGGCTACATTTTTATAATCTAGTTAATACAATTAATATAAATTATACAATAGCATATCTATCCATTGTTAATACATTTTGGTTGATTTAAACATGAATATGCATATTACTGTTGTATTTCATCGTTGGAGAACACCTCTGTTAAAATTTTATATATATTCATAGCACACTGAGACATCCCAGTATTTTGACCTAATTGTGTGTCTCTTTAGTCAAAGCTGGTCTAGGTTAATAAAGTAATGAGGAGAACTGGCTTCTGGTTAAAGAAATTGGCAAACAAATTATTTGCTGATGCATGCTGATGACTGCCAAACAGTCCATAATTCATGAGATGTACGCAGAACAGCAAGAATCAAAACAATGACATAACTGGTACTCCATCGATTATGATGTGAGAGTTCCAGTTGATCCAATCAACAGAAGAGCTAGCTCATGAAGTTAACATGCAAATGGCTGAGCACTCCACAGACAGATGTATCTTTCAGATTGTTCTCAGGGATATTGAGCATCACACAGGTGTGACAAGGCTGACCTTTTGAAATAAAGGTACTCCTCATTTTTGCCAGCTGTGTGAACTGGAGAAATACAAAATAAAGTGTCTTGCTCAAGGACACAACATGTCACTAGGAATTGAACTCATGACCTGACGATCATGAGCTGAATACCCTAACCGCTAAGCTATGTGCCATCATTCATTCTTGATACATTCATTCTTAATACATTCTGGACTATTCAAACATTTAGACCTGCTTACTGTTGTATTACACCATCTGAGAACACCTCCTCTCTTTATACAATGAATGTTCATAGCACATGTGATTTATTGATATAAGGGGACATGTGTGCATGTGTGTGTGTGTGTGTGTGTGTGTGTGTGTGTGTGTGTGTGTGTGTGTGTGTGTGTGATGAATTGAGCATGTATATGCTGATTGTTGTTTATTGTGATTGTAAAATACTTCTTCTCTTGAGACTATATGTGTTAATAACACCTGTGATTCATTGATGTAATAGGATTTTGAGACACCATGGTGTTCCAATCTTTTTGTGTATGTCTTCAGTAAAAACCATCTTGGATTGATGAATATAAACAAGAGTACTGGCTTTTATATATAGAAATCATCAAGTAAATTTTTTGCTGAAGCATACTGATGTCCACCAAACTGATAATTATTCATGGCTTGCATACAAAATAGCAAGAATCAAAATAATAACCTAGCAAATATTTATTATTACAAATGTGTTATGTTTTTATTACTGCTACTGTAACAATTGATTCAGATTCTGCTACTTTATATTACTTAGCTATATTTTTCTTAATTTAGTTATTAAGCCTATTATTACTGTGAATTTATAAAGCAGTGAGCTGGCAGAATCATTAGAACATTGGAAAAATTTGTTGTGGGCTCTTACATTATGTTCAAATCCCACTGAAATAAGCTTTGCCTTTCATACTTTTGAGAATGATATAATTATCATTAATGGGATTAATGGCTCTCCTCAAAATTGCTGGCCTTGTGCCTAAATTAAGCATCATCGTTATTAATAGTATTATAAAGGCAGAATTATTACCACACCCCAGAAAATGCTCAGTGACATTTCTTCTGCCTTTATACTCGGAGTTCAGATGTTGTCAAGGTTGACTTTGCTTTTAATCCTTTCAAGGTCAATAAGTACCAGTTGAGCACCGGAGGTAATTGACTTTCCTCCAGTCTGAATTGCTGGACTTGTGCCAAAATTGCTGCTGCTGCTGCTGCTGCTGCTGCTACTGCTACTACTACTACTACTACTACTACTACTACTACTACTACTACGGTGGTGTGCTGACACAATCATCAGCATGCTTAATGGCATTTCATCTATTTTTACAGTCAGAGTTCAAATTCTGTCCAGGTTGACTTTACCTTACATCCTTTCAGGGTTGATGAAATAAGTACCAGTTAAGCTCTGGGATTGATGTAATTGATGTTAGGCTTTTTTGCATACAGCAAAATGGATTATCATTATTATTAATTATTATTATTATTATTATTATTATCATCATTATTATTAATTATTATTATTACAGTAGCTTCATTAAAAAATATGACCAAGTGATACAAGTTCTACAACTCTATTACTTAGTTATACTTTTCTCATATAGTTACTAAAATTATAAACAGCAAATAATTAGCTTAATGCTAGTAAATAACTAGTTTAATATTAAATGTCATTAAGCTAAAAACCAACCAGATTTACTTTCATTCATCCTCAATTTGAAAATACTAAAATAATCACCAGTTATATATGAAGTATTCATCACATATTTTTCCAAGGAATGTATGATTTAGATGTATTATAGTAGGAAAGTACAATAGAGTACAACCAGCTATTAGTTGGTGGCATGGACTATGCTTTCAATAATAGTTTTAGGTGCCTATTTAAATGTGAACAGACAGTCACCTTCTGAGCCCTGTCACATCTGATTCAGTAGAATAACTAAGCTCTGATGGCTTGAGAGAAAGAAAACTGCACAGCTGAGAAGATTGGGGGTAATGTGGAATGAAGCACACTACACATTGCCTGGTTCAGGAATTAAACCCATGTTTTTATGAGTGTGAGACCAACACCTCTAACCACTAGACCAAACACCTACATTATAACTGAGACTTGTTTTTATTTTTTCATTTACTAATTGAACAGAAATAGCTTGTTTCTAACAATCTTGGAATAAAACATGACCAACACAACTTATTATTTCATATTTCCAATAAAACTGAGGCTTCATCTCAATGATAGAAATCTGGAGGAGAAAATCAGACAAGATACATGCTTGTTAAGTATCTAAACTCATTACTTAGGTTGTTAGTACAAAACCCACTGAAGTTGCCTTTCATCTCTCCAACATTAATACTACTCTCCTACTTTTATTACCACGAAGTATCCAGTGGCTAAGAAAGATATCATTATTATTATTGCTACTCTATTATACCCTTTCTTGATGTTGTAATAGTATTCCAGAGAATGCTGCCATTGGGAAAAACAGCAACAAAATAACTAAAATCCCAATTGCATTTGAAATATTTTTATTTAGATTTTACCTTAGATCTCTAATACCGTTCTGAATATTCTGGCTGGTCTTCAAAGCAGTTTTTCTAAGATATTATGTCCTAGTTTTGGTCCCTTCCAAACATTAACCCATCCTTTAATTAAACAGAAACTATTTATTCCTAAGCATCCAACCACTAACATAAATCTTCTTTAGAAACATAAGATAGTTGCAACTTCAGCCATAAGATCATTATATTTCTCAATATTTTCATCTTCCTTGATCCCAATTCTACTATCCTCCAGGTATTGCAATATTGATTTTACACATTCTAGCCTGCTTTTTGATTACAACCATATCTGTCTCCTACTTTCTATCGTACGGCTGCAGTGAACACAGAATGCTGAAACACCAAAGACTTTTGATGTCTTTGGACTCAATTATATTAAGGGACTGGCGTTTGCTTCCATTACTTTTCCAAATAACACATTCCACATATTTCCCAATGGATAATTTGTGTGACATTAATGTACCTTCTATTATATTCCTTCAAAACTAATTTACTGCATTCATGCATTAATACTCTACACTTTTCACCACACTCCATATAAATCTTACATAATAATGATGTAACAACATTATTGACATACATAACAAACATTATATAAATTGTTCTCAATGCCTGGTCATTAGGTTTGTATTTTTTACTCAGTTCGTGTCAACACTGTTATCTATGCTCAAAGCATCTTACAGAATTTCATTTGTTACTAAACTTTTATCATGGATCATTCTGTTATTCATCTCTATATTTTCCTTACTTAAGCAGTATAGCTCTGCTTTCTGCTAACTCATTATCCCTGATATAACTTCTTTACATATATAGAGTTATCTCATCATATCATATCTAAAAGTTCTCTAATGCAGTGATATAGAATTACTGGTTTGTTTGTGAATATGTTGCGCTCATTTATAAATCACATCCGTAATTTAGTCTTAAATCTTAGCATGAATTTTTTTTCCTTTCAGATTCAAATTTGCCCCATATATAAGTTGCACTCCAGTTTTTACAGCTAAAATCAAATATAAACTAGTGCAACTTATACATGAGGAAATATGGTGTATTGGGTGTGTTCCATCACCATCAGAACTAAAAACTTCAAAGCCACCAGAAGAGAAAAAGAAGAAATCAAATGACAAGAGAGAAAGGCTCAACAAAACCAACATCGTACTCCACCAACACTACCATGCAGTCAATGCCATCGACTAATCTATGCAAGAATTGGTCTACTAAGTCATCAATGCCATCACCATAAAGAAAGTGTTCACCAAAGAAGAAACTAAATTCTTGGGTATGAGATAAAGTCAATAACTATATCTATTTCATAAATCTGGAAAATTCACTAAGTGTTAATTAGGTTTTAGTTCCTCTGCTCAATTGCTATCAGGTTGAGTAAGAAGAAAGCAACATTTTGAACCATGAAGAATTTGTTTTTGCAGAGTTTTTAATATTTTCTAAATAACTTTCTGCAATTGTCTGATAATACAGACATAGACTTGCCCAAATGCATCAATAAATTTACATTGATATTTTTTCATTGTTGTTACAAACATTTGGAATGGAACTGTTAAAGTGTGGTATTCAAGCAATTTTGCTATTCAACTTCAAAAAAAGACTTAAAGTAGCTGAAACTGCTCACGATATCAACAACATGTTTGGTGTGGAAATGACCATTGAGTGGTCAGCTCAAAAATGGTTTAAATGATTTCACAGTGGAGACCTGAAACTTGAAGATTGAGAGCATAGTAGATGTCCATCTGTCATCGATGATGCTTAATCAAAGACCATCATTGAGAAAGATCCAAGTAAAAGTACTTGAGAACTGGCAAAAGAACTTCAAGTTGGCTAGAAAACTGCCTGCAACCATTTGCATGCAATTGGAAAATCAAAAATGCTTGACAAATGGGTAAGACATGATTTGAATGAAAATCAGAAAATGCACAGATATGAAATTTGCTCATCGCTTCTCCATAACAAGACCGATCCGTTTCTCAACCATATTGTAACTTATGATGTAAAGTGGATTCTGTATAATAATAAAAAAACATTCTTTGTAATGTTTTGGACCAAATTGAAGCACTGTAAACCTTTCCTAAACCTGAGAACTTCTAAAAGAAGGTTATGGTGACTGTTCGGTGGTGTACTCATCCACAACTTCTTAAAACCGGGAAAAACCATTACTGCAGAAGCATATTGCCATGAAATTGCCAAAATGAATGAAAAACTGCTACTCCTCCTGATCAACAGAAGAGGGCCAATTATTCTTCATGACAATGTTCAACCACACATTTCACTAACAGAAGTTGAGGGAACTTGGCTACGAAGTGCTTCCCCATCCAGATTATTCCCCAGACCTTTCTCCTACCGATTACCACTTTTCCAAGCACCTTAATGCGAGAGAAGGAATTAAAAAATCAAACTGATTTGTCTCACATTCCAGGGTTTCAAATCCTGGACCAGGTATTCTGATGTGTCCTTGTATTATAATTTTCAATTTTTGAAAATTCTACATCATTTAGTTTACACTGTGCTTAAAATGATTTGCATAAAAATGTATAATGCTTTTCTTTATAAATGCAAAACTTCAATACATGTATGAAACTGTGTGACTAAGTGCATTCAAAGAGTTCATCAGCTCCAGAACTCCCGAGTTTTATGTTACCAGAATAAACAAACTTGTAACTCGTTGGCAAAAATGTGTTAATTGTAATGGCACTTAGTTTGATGAATAAAATTTCTGCCTTGTTGATAAAAAGAATAATGTTTGTATTTTTGGTTTGGGCAGTGTGCTGTGTCATTAAGGAAGGTTCTTCATTTCACAATGCTCCAGTCTAGTCAAATGTAAATGAGGGAACATTTGGGTATTAGTACAGTTTTCTCTCCCTCCATCTGTCACACCTCAGATGTTCTGCAGGATCAAAAATGACAGGATCAAGATAATGGCTACACTCATTCCTTTTTACACAGATACCTAAATTCCTGACTGAAAGCATAGTCCAGGTTTCCAAGGAATGGCTGGCTGTACTCTACTGTACTTTCCTACTGTTGTACATCTAAATCATTTATTCCTTAGCAAGATATTTGATTTGTGATGAATGCCTAGCATATAAGCAGTATTTATTTTAGTATTTTCACATTGATGGAGAATAAAAGTAAATCTGTTTGGGTTTTAACTTGGAAACTTTTAGCATTAAACTAATTATTTACAAGTTGTTTAGCATTAAACTAGTTATTTAGTGTCCCAGATGGTATTATCTGTTCTGAAGATTGTATTCTATCACATAAAATGACAAAGTTCTCATGGATTCTTGGCATTCTCCACACTGTTTTCTAGTTTCAAAGTGAAAAATAACAGGATTAATTTTGCATTACATCCTTTAAGATAGGATCAAATATATATCAAGGCACTACTAGAGCAATCCATACAAATATATCCTTCCCTTGTCAATGTCAGAAACCCTTCCTCTCTTCCTTGTTGTTGTTGCTGCTGGCATGATTGCCACCACTGCCACCAACACCACCACCACCACCACCACCACCACCACCAACACCACCACCATCATCCTCATCATTCTTGTTAGCAATATAATATGTGTCATATAAGCTGATGGCAAAACAGTCTCCTGGTTCTTTGCATCAGGATTTCATCTAATGAAGAAATAGGTTGATTCCATTCAGTGAACAAAAGGTAGTGATATGAGATTTGGTCCCAAGAAGACACTGATCAATTCAAAGGATTTAAATTCTCCCTTCTTATAAAAGAAACTATCTCTAGTACAATGTAATTACATTATTATTTTTTATTCTTATTATAGTGTTGCAGTAAACAGAACAGTGCTAAACAGGTTTCTGAAAAATAACTAGTTTAGTGCCATCAGGATCAATCATCTCTCATCAATCAAGAAATCAATAAAAGAAGAGATAATGTGATATTGCTATTCTGCCAAAGAAAATTTAACCTTGTGTCTGAGAGAGAAATATTCTATATTTTGCTTCTTGCACATTTAGAAATTAACTCCATAATAACTAACAAAAAAATATTAATTTGTCAAGCAATGAAACAGAAATATGGATCTCTAATTGAAATTTAATTTTATTTAATTAAAAATAAAATAAAGAATATCGAAAATTATTTGCTTAGTATTGAATTCAAAAGGAGTCTAAATGAAATTTATTGAAATAAAAACTATGTTTTGCATATCTGAAATTAAATAAATGTAAGAACTAAGAAAACAAAAAAGAAAAAAATGAAATAAAAAAAGAAAAAAAAAAACAAGTAATGGAAATTTATTGACGACAAAAATCATGATGAAACTCATCTATGTATATTTAGACAATTCATCCATTCGCAAAAGAATGAGGGGGCTCATTCTTGATGGTGATAATTAATGTTGTTGTTGTTCTAGTTACTCCATGAAGGCAGCTGATTGAATACTTAAGAACAATTAATAATTCAATTCTACTACCCTAAGTTGCTCTATCACCATGATTATTCCACTTTTAGAATAGACATATGTTCTAGCATGTCATAAGAAATGACTAAAAGGGTTGGCAGAGTGAAGGAAGGGCGTCTTCCAGTAAAACATTTCCTCAGAAAAAGAATTCTTCAACCCATGCCTGTATGGAAGTGCAGACATAAAATGTTGCTGTTACTCATGATGATGTTAATGGTGATGGTCTTAATGATGGCGAATATCTTTGATTACCCTGGTCACAGTGTAGTGTAGACAGAGTTTACACTGTACACTATAGCATATACTTTTGTGGGCTGCAGTGACTTGCACTACTACCAATTACATACCTATATTGTAGATCAGTTTGTTGCAATTTCATTGAAAATACTAATTATAACTGCAATAAAAGGATAAAGACCCCCTTTGTTCATGAATGACCATGGGTTTGCACCAGGAAAGTCCTCCTCCAAGGCACAAGTCTGGGCAAGTTTGTTTATGGAAGGCCAGCAGTCGCCCATGCATACCAGGCTCTCCTCTCCATGCTACCGATGTTATCCAAGGGAAAGGTAAAGACCAGTACAGCTTGGCACCAGTGATGTCGCAACTCATTTCTACAGCTGAGTTAACTGGAGCAATGTGAAATAAAGTGTCTTGCTCAAGACTACAACACACAGCTAAGTCCGGGAATTGAACTCATTACCTCATAATTGTGAGTCTGACACCCTGCACTAACAATGTACAAACTAAACTTGGTCAGTATATGTTAAATTTGTTATCTCAAGTTTTTATTACAAATATTTAGCAAACCAATGTAAAAGTTTCGAGTGTAACGAAGCAATCAGTGTTGTGTGATTTTTAGTGTAACTAAATGTTTAGATTTGTTTCAGTCACAGAAAAATGACTAAGATTTCCAGATGATATTTCATGAGTATTCTAGATGGCCACATATCAGAGTGATTGTCCAAGACAGAATATATAATTTTAGAAGGGCTGTGTAAATAGGAAGTTTGCGTCTCAACCATATAATTTCAGATTCACTCCTACTGTGTGAACCCTTTGACAAAGTGTCTTCTATTATAGCCCCCAGACTAACCACCTTGTGAATGGATTTGGTAGATGGAAACTAAAAGAAGTCCATTGCATCTATAGGAGTGTATGCGTGTGTGTGTGTGTGTGTGTGTGTGTGTGCACATATGCATGCATATTCATGTATGTTGGTGAGTGTGAGTGTAACTGTTTCCTTGTTTTAATATTCTGCAATAGCTGAGACCAAGTTTTACTGTCATACAAGTGGTGTCATTTATTTTCAATCTTCCATGAAAATATGTCTGGATATGAAGAAATATTATCTTACTTGGAAACAAGTGAAGGTTAGTGAGAGGAAGGCCAGCCACATTCAATACAACCCAAAGAAATCACTACAGCAACACCACAAAACCCAAAAACAGAAACCCAAATTAAATTACATGCCCTGTCCTGATTAAGAGCCTTGATTAAGAATCTTGACACACTGGCATCTCAGATAACTCTAGAAAAAAACTATTGGTAAATGTTTCGCTTTTTCATATAATTATGACTAACCTAGATGTACATTTACATGAAAATGGATGCAACACTGATTGCCATATTAAACTCAAAACTTTACACTGGTTTACAAAACATTTATTATAAACTTTGAAGAAATTAATTTAATAGATACTGACCAAGTTTACCTTGCACATCTTTATTATGGTTGCAGTAAGAGCCTTCATTTATATCAACACACTTACTGAATAGTAGTGTATAAACACACACACACACACACACACACACACACACACACACACACACACCCACACACACACACACACAGAGGTATGTATGTATGTATAATATGTTGTGGTGCAGTCACTGCAACTCTCAAATTGATATGAACAATGAACAACATATTGGTAAAACAATGAAGACGATATTACTAAAAGAGCCAATAATCTCAGATTTCAATAAAACCAGCTTCATTCCCTTTCGTTCACATATTAAAAAGTCAAACATCCTAATCTCTAAAATGAACACAACAAATATTGGAATGTATCCCAGAATACACCAATATCGTTATAAGATATTTAAATTCCACACTACATAGAGAAAATATTATTTAGAAAGAATAAATAAAATGAAATATACAAATATGTTATCTATCAGTCATAAAAATCATATTAGACTCACAGAAAGTAGAGTTGTATCCAAGCTAGTTAAAAGTATGTTGGATTACAGATTAAAGTGCTTCACTAGCACTGCACAGAATCTATGTCAAGACACCTAATTTTCACTGGCATTATATAAATAAGGTACTTGTAGATGGTTGTGTCTATTGAGCAATTCAAACAAACAAGTTAATCCATCCAGCCCACACTAGTATAGAAAAATGTATGTAGATGAAGATTTTATATATATATATATGTGTGTGTGTGTGTGTGTGTGTGTGTGTGTGTGTGTGTGTGTGTGTGTGTGTGTGTGTGCACTGCATTAAAATAAGAGCTAATAGTTATTTGCCATTAAGACATGTGGTTAGGCATGTTATATAATGTCTTGTACCTCCAATCAAGCTTGAGGCTGAAGATTGCTTGGAGACACCAGACACATTATAAAAATCTCCCTGAGCACATGTCTTATTTTAATACAGTCTACATTAAATGATATTTAATCTCTGTATAGATACTTTTTTTTTATCCTACTTTAACAGAGCAGTAAACTATATATTATATATTTTTTGTACCTTTTACTTGTTTCAGTCACAGGACTGTACCTATGCAAGTGTATTGCCTTCAAGGCTTTAGTCAAACAAATCAATGTATTCTATTGGTCTCTTTTGCCAAGGTATTGGTCAGCTCAAAGCTATAGTAGAAGATACTTGCCCAAGGTGCCCTGCAGTGGAACTGATCTCAAAATCAGGCAAGCTTTTTAACCATAGAGCCATGCCTGCACATCTATATCTACATATATATATAAATGCCTCTCCTAGGGCCCTCAACTCTTTGATAGAGTTATCAGGGCATCGTTAGGATACAGCAAAACTTGAGCATTCTTTTAGACGAGACATATACTGTTCTTCTCCAGGTCAATCTACAAACAATTTCTTCCAAAAAAGGAAAAGATAGGTTGAAAGCAAGAGAGAGACAGAAATGAAGTGATCCCAACACTGGTCCTTTATTTATTGACCCTGAAAAGAATAAAAGGTGAAGTTGACTTTGGTAAGAACTGATCATAGAATGTAGAGAGTTGGAATGATTACTTCAAGGCAATTGGGAAGTAGGTATGTTGTTCCTATTAACTCCAATGCTAGTGTGTTGAGGCAGAATAGAATGGAAGGCAAATTTGACCTCAGCTGGATTTCAAATTAGAGCATAAAAGAACTGGAAGAAATTATGC
Source organism: Octopus bimaculoides (assembly GCF_001194135.2). NCBI lineage: Eukaryota > Metazoa > Mollusca > Cephalopoda > Octopoda > Octopodidae > Octopus > Octopus bimaculoides. The sequence continues at coordinate 67,887,874 of NC_068990.1, forward strand.
CAAGTGCTCCAATGATTCTGCCAGTCCACTGCACTCATGTTCAGGTAATTATTCTGGAGAGTTAATAGTGTTCATGATAGATGGAATAATAAAATATGTTGCTAATTTCGTTGTTTTTACTTTGTGGTGGTGGTGGTTTTTAACTCTGGTACTGGAGCTAAAGATGATGAAAGGAGCGTTGATAATGGTTACAGTTGTCATAGTAGCAGTGATGACAGTGCTGATGCTATTTTCTGTATTCCTACTACTGTTCTTGAGTGTGTGCATTTCTACTACTGTTCTTGCTGTGCATGTGTTAGTGCTGGTTATAGTGGTGTTGTTAGCAGTGTTTGGAAAGGTAGGACTTAAAAAGTGAGAGACAATGCCGAGGGCAGGGTGAGTGGAAGCTTGTAAATTTGGTACAAAGGAAAATTAATTGATAAATTAGTTTTAGTGAAAACAGACCTGTTTTTAAAACTGTAACAAGCAAGATATTAAAACTGTTGTCTCCACCATCATAATCATCATTGTTGCCATCATTTTAACATCTATTTATCCATGCTTTCATGGGTCAGAGCGAGTGTATTGAGGCAGATTTTTGTATATGACTGGATGCTCTTCACATGCCAGTCATCTGTTTCCAAGTAGGATCATATATTACCCCTAATCCAAATACTTTTTCATGGAAGATTGCAAAATGAACAAATCGCATATACGACTATGACATTTGTTTACAATCAGTACACAATGCTAAGATGAAGAGATACACACACATCCACATTTGATGGGCTTCTTTTCTGTTTTCATCAATCAAATTCACTAACAAAATATTGGTCAGTCTAGGAAATCTTACCCAAAGTGGCATGTAGTGAGACAGAATTTGAAACTGCATAGTTGGCAAGCAAACTTCTTAACCCCGCAGACACATCTGCACCTACAATACTTTATAATTTTGATTATTTGCTGATTATTTTAGGAGACTGAGCAACCACATATGAGTAAATGTATTTGTGGATAACATGCTGTTGGAATACTTAATGCTTACATAATAATTTAGATTACTAACTGATTTGCTTAATGTCTGGGTGAGTAAGAGTATGTTCAAGGTCATCACTACATGCTTGGTAAACTACATGATCCTCTGGGGTGCTAAAATTGAGAAGTACCACAAATAACTTAAATGGAAAATAATGTTTAATCCAATTAAAAACATAAAACATTAGTAAGTCAAGGTTATGTTTGGTATAACTAAGGTAAGTAAATTAAACCACTTTTCTTCTTTAGGTTTCAATTTCTTCAAACTCACCCAACAAATATGAAAAGATACTGGAATCAACATAATTTGGCTGATGTTGGATTGAACTTATAATTTGGAGAAATGTTTTCACTGATATGTTTATAGAAAGTAGTATCATGAAGTGTATGAGAGAGAAAAAGCATAATAAAAGGAATGTTAACAATCTTGCAATGTTAAAAAATGCTACCTTAAAGTGAATTAAAATTAGCTTTCAATAGTTAAAATTCTCAATAATAAAAGAAACTTCAAAACCACATTTTGAAAATATATTAAAAATTCAAGAATTTTCTTCACACAGACGACTTTAATAATTGCTTTCTTGTAGTAAAAGTTAGATATTCATAACTAATTGATAAGGATCTTTCTTTATTATTGTATAAATAATTAGAGTAGGCAAGGTCACACCGGGAACAGTCGCATGGAGTTATGCTCTGTTGCATGATTTGACTCGAGAATGGTATAGAAAAAAATTGGAGACAAGGGATCACCTTGAAGGAGATGGAGACATACACTACAGATTGGGAGAGGATGGTATATATTGTAGGATTGGGCCCTGTATGCACAGTACCCCGCTGCCTGCCCTGGGGTGTCTATAGTTGGAAATATAGGAATCTGGAAAATGTGGTTATCTATTTAAAGTTATTTTCAGATAACTGAATGAGGAAACAATGTATTGCTGTCCAATATATTTTCATTATAACAATGGTTAAATCTGGTGTCATTTCTGTTGCTAACTTCATAGTTGTGTTTAATATAAGTCTGTGAAAATAGAAATATTATTCCCAGACTGATAAATTTGCAGACTAACAGACGCAAATAGATATCTATAGATTAATTTATCTAACTAAACAACCCTTAAATATGTTCCAAATAAAATAAATATTAGTTTTGTTTTATTATTTATTTTATCCACTCTCAACCTTGTCCATTAAAAGTTTCATCTCCATCAACCGAGAAACCGCCCCCATTCTACACCACATATACTAGAACACGTAATGTTTATATAATCTTAGATTAACAATCCATCTCACATTTGTCAAACATCTTATGACAATGCTATCAGTGCTTGGCTTACTTGTCAGAACCTATCTGTCTCTGACATGTTAGTCAACCAAATCACTATTTGGAAGAAGTATCTGGAGCTGTCCAGACAAACCCTGCTATTACTGCTACTACTAATTGTTATTTTTCAATCTTACTAACATCAAAACTAATAACCAATAATGGCACTCAAAATTCATGTTATGGCTCAATTAGTGTAGGTTTTAAATTCTAGTAACAAGCCCACACAGGCATACTTTATAGATGTGTATGTAGTTGTATCCATATTTACATAATTCCATACACACATATATATATTATTACACACAGACATACACACAGACGCACATATAAGTAGCTATATTTATTCTCACATAGACACATACACATACATTAGACAGAAAGAAACATACATATATGCACACCCCCATATGCCAATATGTGTGTGTATATATACAAGTATATATGTACATATATATGTATATCTTTATACACACATAAACATGTGTATGTATGTATCTGTGTATATATATATATATATATATATCATCATTTAACATTTGTTTTACACACACACACACACACACACACACACACACACACACACACACACACACACTTATATATATATATATATGTGTGTATATCTCTTTATGCTTAGTATATGGAAGAATCTTACACTGATATCCACTTGATAATATATTTATATATAATGACACACTTTCAAGGTGTGCATATCTATAGATTTACATTACGAGTGTATATAGAGACAATGGTAAAGGTGGGTGCAACTTATGGAAAATACCAATATTGGGGTGCACGGGTGGGGGAAGGCAAGAGGGATTAAAGTGGCTTAGAGATGAGGAAAGATCATGAAGCAAGAAAATTGTGCGCAACATATAGGAACAGTGGGAGGCAGATTTAGAGGTACATCAGGGTGGCTATAGTGAGCAGAGTGAATATGAGAGGGTTTTGAGAATAAGAGCAGATATGAGAGATGTTAAAGTGAAGAATGGTAGAGGAGAGGGTGAGATAATTGATATCTTCTGTGTGTATGTGAGTGTAATTTCTGCTGAACGAAAACTTCAGAAATAACAATATCATAAGTGCGTAGCTCTAAATATTTCCATTTGGTTGTAGATGTCTAAGAAAAAAAGAGCCTCCACGTCTCTACTTGTAGCTCTCATCTGCAATTTATAATTTGGGTAAAATCTTTTTCCTTTATTGATTTTTAAGTGCAAGTTCATTAGAATTTTTCATAAATTATTTATTTTCCGTTAAAAATATCTCGCATTTAAATTCAGATATATCTCATTCTTAGATAAGAAACACAAAACAAAAAATGCTATACTGTAAAATTGATGTATGTATGTATGTATGTATGTATAAAGCACACACACACACACATGGAGAGAGAAAGAGTGAGAACTTGAGGAATAAAATGAGAATGTGAGTGAGAATATAGAAAATTTTGTTATTGAAGAAGTGAAGGTTAACCAATGGGACAGCACAGACTGATGTAATACCTTGTAATGATAAAGACTTTGGAAAGGAAAAGTTTGAGGTTCAGAGAGTATGACATGAAGAAGGAAACAGTGAATTATATATTTTCAGATATATATATACTGTTTTTTTATTTGGCTTTCAAGATTGTTCAGGTGAAATTCTGAGTTGAAACAGGTCTTGTATCTTGGATAATGATAAACACACACGCATGTGTTTCTTATTGGTATCAAGACAACCATATGTGTCTGGTCACCTCCAACAATAGAGAGCAGTCAACATATTTCATTCCATAACTGCCATTTCTGGTTATATAGCGCAAGGTTATATAAATGGAATGTTACCTAACACTTCATTGAGTCCTAGGTGTGAAAATGAATGGTAAGATCAGCCATGATAGATATATATGTACACTTTGATTATTATGCATACATACATACATACATACATATATATCATCATCGTTTAACGTCCGCTTTCCATGCTAGCATGAGTTGGACGATTTGACTGAGGACTGGCAAACCAGATAGCTGCACCAGGCTCCAATCTGATCTGGTAGTGTTTCTATAGCTGGATGCCCTTCCTAACACCAACCACTCCAAGAGTGTAGTGGGTGCTTTTACGTGTCACCGGCACGAGGGCCAGTCAGGCGGTACTGGCAATGGTCACACTCAAATGGTGTTTTTTATGTGCCACCTGCACAGGAGTCAGTCTAGCGGCACTGGCAATGACCTCACTCAAATGTTTTGTTCACATGCCACCAACACAAGTGCCAGTAAAGCAACACGGGTAATGATCGCGCTCCAATGTTGCTTTTTACATGTCACCAGCACAGAAGCCAGACCGCTGCTCTGGCAGTGATCCCGCTTGGATGGTGCTGTTAGCACTCCACTGGCATGGGTGCCAGTCATCGAATTTGGTTCAGTTTCGATTTCACTTGCTCCTGCACAATAAACCATCAATTATCGCAATAATAAGCCAACTGAATTCTAAAATATTTGTCATAATATTTGTTTGGGTAAAAGGCCAACAACTTTTGATGAGAGAGAGTTGGTCAATGCCATCAGCTCCAGTACTTGATCCGTGCCTTATTTTTGGGACCTGAGAGGGATGAAAGGCAAAGCTAACCTTGGAAGGGTTTGAACTTACAGTATAAAGAGCTTGAAGAAATACAAAAAGGCACTTTTTACTTACATTCTAATAATTCTGCCAATCCTCTACTATAATAATGACTGGCTCAGTTGAGCCAACCAGTTGCAAACAATGATTGATATATATAATTCTTTGAGGCAAAAGGAATCAGAGTGTAAAGGTCACACAGTCAAAATGTAGTGAAATGAAAGTGAATGTTATAAAATGATATCGGAAATACAAAGCCAAACCCTAAGACTTATACAAATATATAATACAGGAAAAAAAATAACATCCCTAGACATTGTCTATATATTATGTAAGACACTAAAGTGGTAAGCTGGCAGTGTTGTTAGCAACTTGGGCAAAATGCTTAGACATATTTTGTCTGTCTTTATGTTCTGAGTTCAAATTCCACCAAGGTTAACTTTACCTTGCATCTTCTGGCTTCAATAAAATAAGTACCAGTTGAGCACTGGGAGTTGATGTAATCAACTTACCCCCTTCCCCCAAACTTGCTAGCCTTGTGCCAAAGCTTGAACCAACATATTATGTGGGACACTTCCATACATGATGCTGATGACAAGGGGCTTCTTTCAGTACCCCTCTTTCAAATCTACTCACATTGTTTTGGTTGGCCCAAAGGTATACTAGGATACACTGTCCAAAGTCTCATAGAATAGGATGGAACCTGAAACCATGTTTCTATACATACAAAAACCTTGTGCTTATATATACAGAAATGTACACACCTGTACATACACACACATCTACAGAATATATATACACACACACACACACACATACATATATATATATATATATATATATATATATATATAGAGAGAGAGAGAGAGAGAGAGAGAGAGAGAGAGAGAGAAAGATCACTAAAGTAACAGAGGGTACTAACTAAGTAACTAAGTGGTACTCGCATTGCTAGAAATAAGAGTGAAAACCGACTCACTAGCCAAAAGAGCACTATCTTAGTGACTGATAAGGGAGACAAAGTCCCTTTTTGGACATGGCCATATCACCAGTGATCTCGAATTTTGATGCAGAGCATCTTAATTCTCATTGGTAGCTCTTACCACACCTAGGGTTAAATTCAATTCACTTTGTCAGCTTATAATAATAAGAAACTTGCTCAATGTACTCAGCAGTGAGACTGAACCTGAAGCAATTCAGTGCAAACTTCTGAAACGTACAAGTATAATAGAATAGAATATGAACAGGTAGTTGCAAGACATCAAGTCAATCATAACATATTTATACAGAAGTGAACAAAACTATATAAATAGCTCAGGAATCCAAGAAAATCCAGAGGGTAAAAGTTCATAGAGATTCAGCATAGACAGGTAAAAATCTAGGAAAATCACACAGTAATGTTGTTCGTAAGATAGAAGAAAATTCAAGAGGTCCTTTTGTTTTGATTCAACCTAGATAGGCAAATAAAGTCCATGGGATCACGAGTGAAAATTTTGCAAGTGATGCATATGTTATTAATGTACCTCTATAGAGCATGAGAGCATGACATATAACCATTATTTACAACTCCATATGCTCTACTGCACTCCAATATTTTCAGCAAGAGAATGGATTCATGTTGCTGCTTGGATAATCATATGGTAGAGGTGCTCAGGTTATAATAATCATAGAGTACATATGATTAAATAAGAAGAGAATAACAAGAGGAATTAGTTTAAATATTTCATCCTGTACATATTTTATTCTTCTCTTGTTATTTAATAATTAACACATATATATAGATGGTTATCTGTCATGCTAGAAAAAGGTCCATTAAAACATATAAATATATACTTTTATTCTTTTACTTGTTTCCGTCATTTGACTGTGGCCATGCTGGAGCATGGCCAGTCATGCTCCAGCATGGCCACTAAAGGGATTTAGTTGAAAAAAATCGATCCCAGGACGTATTGTTTCGAAGCCTAGTACTTATTCAATTGGTCAATTCCAATGAGTGAACATAAGCCATGCAACTCCTGTTTGAAAGCAACAAACACTGCTGTTTATAAGATAATCAAATCTGTAAATAATTGAATGGAAGAAGTAGCCAACTACTACAGCTGTTTCAAAAGAGGCACCAAGTGCCTATAACACAATATTATGATTGTTTAGTAACAATCTGGTATCCTTTCTTGCCAGGTAAATGTGATCATTCAGTTTAAAATTATCTTCCATCTGCAATGAATGATACAAAAATCAGTGCTTCTTCTGAAACACCTGTAGCACTCAACAACTTCTTCCATGCTTTGACCTCACTGCAGTTGGTGCCATATAAAATGCACACAGTACACTCTGTAAAGTGTTTAGCATTAGGAAGGGCATCAAGCTGTAGAAACTGTCCCCGAAAGAGACATTGGAGCATGATGCAGTCTTCTCACTCATTAGTTCCTGTCAAGCGGCCTAACCCATGCCACCATGGGAAAACAAACATTTAAAGAGGATGCTGATGATATATGTGTATGTGCATGTGTAGGAGGGGCAGGCATCGCTATGTGGTTAAGAAGTTTACTTCCCAACTCATGTGGTTGCACAGTGCAGTGCTTTGAGTGTCTTCTACTACAGCCCTGGGTTGACTGGAGTTTGAGAGCAGATTTTATATATAGAAGCTGAAAGGAGTCAGTCTCACACACATATATATTCATGGGGCGTGTGTGTTTGTATCTCCTTGTCTTGACAACACCTGATATTTGTAAGAGAGTGATGATATTCTGTGTACCCAACCCATCCAACCTATTTCAACTTGAAGAAAATTGAATCGTTAGCACGTCAATGATGATGATAATGAAGTGCCGTTCATATGGTAACGACAATAATGACTACAACAATGTTAATAATAATGGCAACATTGATGAGGATGGTGTATAGTTCATTAGATCATTCCCAGTGCATCAAGTTAATTATTAAGTGTGATAATTTTGATCAAGCCATTATTTTTACAGTTGGATGCTTTTCCATTTGCTAACAACTCAACCGTGAGGTAGCAGTGAAATGTCAAACAATTGAAGGTTTTATCTGTGGATCAAAATCAAGACAAGGTCAAATATTTGGACTGTGGCAATATGGTCACCTTTCAATCTCCTAAATCTTAAACCACTGAATCTCTCTCTTTCTCTTTCACACACACACACACACACACAACAAGATAACCATAAGTATAAATTATTAGTTCCTTGCTATATTTCACCATGGCAGTTATTTTGAATTTGGCACTGGATGTTCCAAGTGTATTTGGATGCCTAACTGTAATGGATAATCAGGAGAACACTTTATTGCATTCTGTTACAGAGATGTACATTGAGTTCTAACTCATATAGTAGTAGTTGTACATTTAAGTGTATACTCAAGATATATAAATAAATAAATATATATATATATA
>NC_068990.1:67896579-67917549 GCF_001194135.2 Octopus bimaculoides
ATATATATATATTTCTTTATTTGTGTGTTAAGGCTACCATTGGTTTCATGTTTAGAAAATATCTTAGTATCTTAATAACTGTTCAAGCCAATCACATGGAGGAATGGTGATCATCTCTATTTTGGATGGAAACACCATTCCTCCATGTGATCAGCTTGAAAAATTATTAAGACATTAAGATATTTTTTTTAACAGGAAACCAATGGTAGCCTTAATACACAAATAAAGAAATTTTATCCACCAATGCAGTGTTGAACCTCATTCTTGTTGCTTGACGTGTGTGTGTGTGTGTGTGTGTGTGTGTGTGTGTGTGTGTGTGTACACAGACATGACATGACATAGCCACCCTGTTAAACATCGTTTTATGTTTGTCTTAACTTGGGAAGGTTTATATCTTTTATTAATTGACATTTTTATGTTTCGGGTTCTATATGTGACTGTTTAATCATGCCATATACAAAAGAAGCCTTGGAGCTGTCTGAATTACAAAGAGGCCATATTGTGGGTCAATCTGGAGGTGGGCTTAGTCAATGTAAAATCACAGAACACAATGAAATCCCACTTTCTACAGTTAATAGAGTGATTGTGCAATTCACAAGAGGAGGGAAGGAGTCCACATCACCTAGCCCAGGTCAACTAGGGCCCTCTGACAAGACCCTTCACTTTGTTATGAGAAGTGTGGAGGATAATAATCATTGCAAGGCCTCTGACATGGCAAAACATGTTGATGTCAGCCCCAGAACAACTGTCAGGTGTCTTCACAAACTTGGCTACTATCGCTGAGCAGCAAGAAGGAAGCCACTTCTTCAACTAGCCAATAAAAAGCAGAGAAAAGATTGAGCCAGTGAGCTGGTAGAGAGGTCACTAGCATTTTGGTACAATGTCATATTCTCTGATGAGTCCAGATTTGCTATATTTTTTGACAGTGGTCGAGTGTGGGTCTGGAGACTCTGTGACCAAGAAATTGATGCAAAAAGGTTGCAGCCAACAGTGAAACATGGTGGCTATTCTGTTAGAGTTTAGGGAGCAACTTGAAGCAATGGTCAATCAGAGCTAGTGGAGTGTGAGGGAAAGACAAATTCAGATAAATATGTATCCATATTGCAGAAAGGACTTCTTCCAATCTTCTCCAGTGATGAAATGATTAAAAACAAAATTTTTTTATGGAAGATGCGGCTCCTTGTCAAACAGCTAAAAAGACCCAAGATTGTTTGGAAGAGAATGGCATTAGAAAGCTTCCATGACCAAGCCAGTCACCAGATATGACCCCTATTGAACACCTCTGGGGCATAATGGACAGGGCACTTCATAAAAAGAACAAGAAGGCCTCCTCACATCTAGATTGTTTTGATATTACTGCATGAAACATGGCATGAAATTCATTAAGAGAATATTCATCATCTGATCAGTAGCATGCCTAATAGGGTTCTTGCACTGGAAAATGCAAAGGCCATGTCTACTAAGTATTAGATATTCACATTATAATATTTAACAAATAATTTGAATGTATAATTTCAGATTTGAATAAATATAAACGATTATAATGGTGTCTATTTACTTGTCTTCAAATTTACATAAAAAAAAAACGGAAACAGGTGAGGGAATAACAAGCAGATATATTAGTTTGACACTGAAGAAGAAGGGAAAAGTCTTTGATGTTTCAAGCCTGTGCACTTTGAGAGAAAGGACTGAGAGAAAAATAAATGGAGAACAAAAAAAAGGCAGGGGGGGGAGGAGGAATGTGCAGGGATTAACAATTCAACATGGAATGATTGAAAGAAAGTGACTGAGTGAAAGGGAGACAATAACGGTAAGCCAGTTGAACGAGAGTGCACAAGCACATGTGTGTATGTCAGTTTGGTGTGAATGGGGGTAAGTGCATGTAAATGTTTGTGTGGGTGAGCTTCAAATTATGTGGGCTTTGTATATGTATGGGAGCATGTGTGTACGTGTGTATAAGTAACCTAGAACATGGATTTTGTGTAGTGATGTGTGTTACACACACACATATGGTAAAGATGTGTGACCTAGTGGTTAGAGTGTTGCACTCTTCAATCACTAGATCATGGGTTTGATTCCCAGTCTGGCAGTGCATTGTGTTCATGAGCAAAATATTTATCATGTTGCTGAAGTCCCCCTTTCAATTGGCAGTAATGTTGACCTGCCCACCTAGCCAATGGGATGGCATCTTTTGGAAACTAAAATGATGCAAAAAGCGCACTGTGACCAGTGGTTTGTAAGAACATCTGATAGTCTGGTCAGTTACATGATCATGTCATCTATCTACATATACATACACACACAGACACACACACACACACACACACACATATATAAATAAATTTATATAAATGAGGATAAGATCAATATTCAAAATATCGATTTTATCAAGTGGACAGCATGGGAATAAAAACCATCAAAGGTAATAATTATTTAAATTTATAATTTAGGGTATCTAAGAGACACCACGCTGAAATAGCAGTCAAAGTTTGACTCTAAAACCACTATAAATGTTTATAAAGCTGGAATTATCCAGTAATTTTTGCTAGTTTATTTTGTCTCTTTGTCTTCTCTCCTGGTGCTTTATGAACATTCATAGTGGTTTTAGAGTCAATCTTTGACTGCTATTTCAGCATGGTGGTGTCTCTCAGATTCCCTAAATTATAAATTTATATATATATGGGGAAATTCACGAAAAAACAACAGACGAAGACAGGTTTAATTTGAAGACATATACATATAAATCATCATCACCATATCATTTAACATCCACTTTTCTCTGCTTGCCTGAAGCAGACAGAGATTATTTCAGGTGGATTTTTCTGCCACCACCCCTCTCCTGTTTCCAAGTAAAGTAATATTTTTTCATTATCAGCCATGTTCTCACATAGACGAAGGACATATATATTTATGTATATGTATGCACATATAAATATATGACATGCCTCTTCCACTTTCTGTCTACCAAATTCATTCATAAATTCATTCAGCCCAGATTATATTAGAAGATAATTGCTGAAGGTGCGACACATTGAGGTTGAACCTAAGACCATGTAGTTAGAATGCAAGGCTCATAACCTTACAGCTTTGCCTATATGTGTAGTTACATATCATCTACTCTCAACTGTTCAATATGTCTTATTATTATATACTGTGGTATATGCTAACATATGGGCTGATTGTTATTGTGGTGAGCAGTATATGGGCATTAATTGTAGCTGTTAAAATGGCAAGATGATTAATTGAAAATATGGCAACTGAAAATATATACTCTGACTGTCTAGATACATTTTGATTCAATGGTGAAAGCAGTGAAAAGAAACTAATATGTGCTTCTAGATATTAAGTGCCAAAATGGACCAATTTCTTTTGTTGTAATACTTGAGAATATAATCCAAATTGATTAATCTCCAGGTCACTAGATTTTTCACTACCACATGTGAAATTTTTGAAGAGAATTGGATATATTCTTCACTATATACAGCTTGTGACACTTTTGACTGATAGTAGCTATGAAAAGCTATTCCAATTTTTGATTGAATTTATATTCCAGATTGCAGTTTAGACAAAGAATCTCTATCCTCTTTATTTAGAAACTCCTTGACAGAAATCAAATGAGAAGGACGCATACTTTTAATAATCTTTGAAGCCACAACTATAGGACGATGGCCTTTTGCTTCTATTTCTTTGTTCATATCACCTGCCTGTGTTATGAATTCCAAATATAAAGAAAATTAAACCTATTATCATCATCTCACATTCTTCAGAGGGTCAATCAGCCTAAGCTGAGCAACTGAAGATTAAAGTATCAGAGATGAAGAAAAATGCTTATAACAGTGAAGTTGCCTTTCTGGTCGAAAGAAAAGGTTTTTCTTTTACATTTCTCTCTATTTTTTTTTCCTTCCTTTCTGCTCCTGCCCTCTCTCCACTTGCCTTTATGCTATTTTCTTACAACTCTTATCACAAACAAGGTTATCAGGGCCAGTATGTAAGTTAGCTTGCAAATATATTTAGAGATTCTCTCCTTCATATCATTCAAGTATGATCACACCACTAACTACAAAGAGATTTTCTTCTTATCAGCTATTAAAGCATTACTACGAAAAAGAAGTTTCATTATAACCCCCTCTGTTGTTAAAATGACATTTTAACATTAAATTACGAATGGTCCTATGAAAATTTTATGGTGTTTTTTTCTTTTCGTTTTTAGACATGTGAACTGAGAAATAGCCTTGAGTGGATGTCATAACATCCTCACTTCTAATCCATTTGCGAGAATACGTTAATGCAAATTTTAAAATCTGAAATTCAGAGATAATGACAGCTCAGAATAATAATCATACAGATATTTATTGCTATTCAGCCGATTATATTGAACAAGGACTGATTATTTCTTATTTCATGAGAATGACATTTTATTATTCCTTTCTTTTATGAAATGGCTTGATCTTAGCAATGTAAACTATTGAATTTCTCTCAATTTCCGATTTATTTGGGGTTTTGCTCCTCACCTTTTTTTATCCTCTGTCTCTATATTTGTCTGTGTCTGTCTGCCTCCCCCCTCTCTCTATCTATCTTTTTGTTATCTATCTATCAATCAATCTATCCATTTTCATTGATGGTCAGTTACTGCTAGATAACAAAGAGAAGTTCACAGATTTGACTAAAGTATGTAAACTCATATATTTCAGTTGAGATACTAACACAATATCGATTTGACCAATTACAACTCTTCAGAATTGTTTTATATTCTTTTCATTTAGTTGTTTTGGTCATTGAACTGCAGTCATGCTGGATCAATACACTGAAGGGTTTTAGTTGAAAAAAATTGCCCCCAATATTTATTTTTCTTTTTAATTCTGGTATTTACCATAGTGGTCTTTTAAACCGAACCACTAAGTTATAGGGCCAAAAACAAACCAACATTGGTTGTCAAACAAAGCAGAGGAACAGACACAGACACAAAGACACACTCACACACATATTCGACAAGCTTTCACAAATTTTCTTTCTTTATACCAAGTTCACTCACAAGGCATTGGTTGGCATAAGGCTATTGTAGAAGACTCTTGTCCAAGGTGCTGCTCAGTGGGACTGAACCCAAAACCATGCAGTTGCAAATCAAGATTCTCAATCACACAGACATGTCTGAATTTATAAGAAATATACCATTAACAATCAGTGCCATCTTAAAGTGTGGTCACTTACCTGGCTCAGCTACCTATGAGCATAATGATTCCATTACTTGTGCCCTAGTTTATTACTGTTCCTAGTGAACTATAAGGCAGCTAAAATGGCACAGATGACAATTTATTTTATTAAATCAGCATAAGTAAAAATATTTTTAGAAGAAAAATGAGATGTTGTGACATGCAATTCCCCTCTTAAATACTTTATTATCTCTGTAATTCACCAACATTACATCTGAGATGCTTATGCACACTCTCATCTTTGTGGCCTTTTATTGTTCACTTTCCTCTCTTCTTGTGCTTTATCTTGGGTGCTATGCATGCACATTTGCTTATCTTGCTCTCGTTCTTTACTTATTGCTTCTTTCTGTCATCATTTTACCCTTTTCATTGACTTGGTGTATGGCTCAGTGGTTAAAATGTTGGGCTCACAATCATGAGGTAGTGAGTTCGATTTCAGAGCTGGATGGTGAGTTGTGTTCTTGAGCAAGGCACTTTGTTTCATGTTGCTCCAGTTCACTTAGCTGTAAAAATGAGTTGTGATGTCACTGGCTCCATGCTGTATCAGCCTTTGCCTTTCCCTAGGATAACATCAGTGGTGTGTAGAGGGGAGACTGGTATGCATGGGCAGCTGGTGGTCTTCTATAAACAACCTTGTCTGGACTTGTACCTTGGAAGGGAACTTTCTAGGTGCAATCCTATGGTTGTTCATGATTGAAGGGGGTCTTTACTTTACTTTTCTTTAGTGCATCTGCACACTGTATGTGACGAAGGTGGTGTGTATTAGTTTGACAAACAAAATGCTTAATGAACATTTCTTCAGGATCTTTGTACGTTGAGTTCTTGTCTTTCATCGTTTTGAGGATTGATAAAATAAAATACCAATCAAGTCTTAGGACTGATATAACTGACAAGCCCTGACTCCTCAAAATTGCTGACCTTATTATTAAGGCAATTAAAGCAGAATGATGGCAGAATTATTAGAACATTGTGTAAAATACTTAGGAGCATTTCTTCCAGCTGTTACGTTTGCAATTCACGTTCCACTGAGTTCAGTCAGCTTTGCCTTTCATCCTTTCAACACCAATAAAATAAACTATCAGTCAATTTTGATAGTATTGACCAACCCACTTCCTTCAAAATTGCTGACCTTGTACCAAAATTAGAAAGAGGTAGCATTGTTAGCACAACAGACAAAATGCTGAGTGGCATTTCTTTCAGATCTTTATGTTCTGAGTTCAAACACTGCTTAGGTTATCCTTGCCTTTCATTTTCTTTTAGGTCAATAAAATAAGTACAATTTAAGCACTGTTGTCAATGTAATTCATTAATCCCTCACTTGAAATCTCAGGCCTTGAGCCTATGTTAGAAAGAATTCTTCTTCTTCTTCTCCTCCTCCTCCTCCTCCTCGTCGTCGTCGTCGTCGTCGTCGTCGTCGTCATTATTATTATTATTATTATTATTATTATTATTATTATTATTATTATTATTATTATTATTATTATTATTATTATTATTATTATTATTATTATTATTATTATTATTATTATTATTATTATTATTATTATTATTATTATTAAGGTGGCAAGCTGGCAGAATCGTTAGCATGGTGGATGAGATGTCTAGCAACATTTCATCTATCTTTATGTTCTGAGTTCAAATTCCGACAAGGTTGACTTTGCCTTTCAGAGTCAATAAAGTAAGTACCAATGAAACACTGGGGTCGATGTAATTGACTAGTCCCCCCACCCACCTCCAAATTTCAGGCCTTGTACCTATAGCAGAAAGGATTATTATTATTACTATATTTAAACACTGCCATATGCCTAGTTCATCACAAAGATTTATATTGTATCACCCATTATTGATGCCAATGAGAATGATAACATTAATGAATACATTAACAAAGATGATGACTGTAATGCTGACAAGTCTGTACACAGTGACAATAGTGATTTTAATCATTATGATAATTAACGATGATAGTTTAAAATCATCTGTCAACAGTATAAACTAAACAGGCTAACTGAATCTGAGCAGATGAAATGTTTATAATTCTGTTGAGTATCACTGTCATCATCATCATCATCAACATTATTATTATCATCATCATTATTACTATTGAAGCTATTTTTATGTGAAATATTAAAGAGTTCATGTAGGCAATCAAAAGATTAAAAGAAAATTTAATAAACGAAAGCTAATTATTGAATTAGAAGGAGGTGGATTTACAAAATGAAGAGGCGGTAGCATTTCTGTAAATGTAAAAATATTGTAAATTCTTCATAAAATTATGTTACATTATATATATCAGATATTTGATATTTTTTACATATGATTAAATGAATATTCTAAAATCTTATTAAAGAAAGCAATATTATTCACTTAAATTTTATTACTGTTCTATACAACTCGGGGCTGAATATGTGCAGGCATGGCGGTGTGGATAAGGAAGTTGCTTCCCAACCATGTGACTTCAGGTTCAGTCCCACTGCATCGCACCTTGGGCAAGTGTCTTCTACTCCATTCTTAAGCCAACCAAAGTAAGTGTGTAGATTTAGTTGATGGAAGTTAAAAGAAACCTAGGAAGAATTTTGATTTGAGCACCCAATATAACCTCTCATAACTTTTTCTTTTATGGAATTTTCAGAAAATTTTTATGAATTTGTGTTCTGCACAGAGGAATTCATACATTTATGCCAAAAAAAAATTCTTCTTATTTCTTTAACACCTCTACCCCTTCCACCAACTCATAAATCCTAAAATTTCCACTCTTTTTCAAAATTTAAAAAAAATCAGAGTTTAAATAACCCTTGGGCATATCATCATTCCATTAAATGTGTTTCTGGGGAGAAAAATAGTGAAAACCATTAATACATGTCAGAGTCACAATGAAACAAGAAAGGTGTCAGGTAGTTGTGGGATGTGCTAAAATCAAAAATTAAATCTCACACAAAATCCCGCACACAGAACTTCTTGTTGCATAATCATATAAATTGCCGTGTGTAGAACAAATAAACAAAAATTTTCTGAAAATTCCAAAAAATAAAAAAAGTTACGAGGGGTTTTATATGAGGTGCTTAAACCAGAATTCCATCAAAACCTGTTTCATATTGTATGTGTGTGTGGCTGTGTGTACCCTTGTCTTGACATCATATGATGATTTTAAACATGCATCACTATCATGTAATATTTATTCCCAGTCTTCTCATGGGAAAATATTTACCTTGCTTGTAAAAGGACATGTGGCTGTAGAAACTATTTCCCCCAAAATTCTGTCAGCCCCATGCAAACATGGGAAAATGAACATTTAACTATGATAATGACAACGATGATTTTGGTATGAAAATTGTTTCGGCATATAACTAATATATTAATTTTTCATGAACCAACAGGATGGTAAGAATGACAAGACTCCTACACCTTCCAACAATAACTGTCATATGCATGTATTGTGTATGTGTGTGTATGTGTGTGTGTGTGTGTGTGTGTGCAAGTTTGTGTTTATTATAAATACTTGTAGTGTTTAACAGGAATCTGTTATAATGTATCTGATAAATTAAAATAGAAATAGAGTACAAAATATCATTGGCATATATTTGTCATATGCACTACACAAACATGGCTGTGTGATTAAGAGCCATGCTTCATTAAGAGCTGTTACCACATGGTTACGGGTTCAGTCCCAATGCATGGTCATTGTTGGCTGGCTTCCTTTACTATAGCTGAGAGTTGACCAATACCTGATCAATGAAACTGACAAATAAAACTGAAAAAAAAAAAACATATATATGTATATTGCCTGAAGAAATAAATGCATGAACATTATCTACCCTATATTTAAGGACAATACGGACTGTACTTTAGTCATCCCAGGAATATGGACTATGATCTAAAGAAATATGTGACTTGTGGAAGCGTGTGACAAGATGACCTCACTATTGATGGGGTCAAAAAGAAAAAGGCACCCTGTAAAAGGTACTCTGTAAAATGGTTGGCATTAGGAAAGACATCCAACCATAGACACCAAGTCAAAGTAGATAGTGGAGCACTATCCAATGCATGCCAGCATGAAACATCACCATTAAATGATGATGATAGTGCATGTGTGTGTGTGTGAGAGAGAGAGGGAGTTTGTGTTTCTCTTCATCTTCACTTGTATTCACTTATGGAAAACAAAATCTTCAATGTTTACAGAGTTGAGGGCCTTTGCTTGCAGTCCACTGTGAAAGCACATCCCAGCATCATGACATATCTTGACATGATTCTTTTTATGTTCAATAGAGAGCAGTTCTTATTACTTTGCTTGGAAACAGGTGAGGGTTGGTATCAGATAGGGCATATATACATATAGAAACTCTGCTGCAATGAAGTCTCGTCTGGCCCATGGAAAAGTGAATGTTAAAACACTGATGATGATGATGGTAGTGATGATGGTTGTGATGATGAAGATGATGGTGCTGAGAACAACTATAATGGTGATCGTGTATAAAGAAAAAGCATAACATAATAAACAATACGTAGAAACTGATGCAGCTTTGCAAAGGTAGGCAACATATGGAATATTGAAAAGATCAGCAAGAACACCAGTGAATTTTTGAAGAAACAATTTTTATTTATTTCTCTATTTATTTATTTCTCTAAGAAATTGTTTTTATTTAATTTAAAAATTATAGCCAGATTTAGCTCCAATAATAAATTTATTTAGCAGCTTATCTGCTGAAAATATCATGAAATATTTGCAAAAACAAATATTTAATAGAAATAAAGAAATACTGGAAGATAATTGTTTATGTGGACAAACAATGAAGGCTATACGAACATAACTGCAACATTCATGTTTGCAAAAAATGTTTAGCCATTATAATTTATATTTGTTAAATTTATCAATTATAAGTTATATGTTTTGTTTAACCTCAGCATCAGGAATAATTTATTCTTCCCAATACCCCATGCATCAGTGGATTTGTGCGCTGTTAACATGTGACTATGTGATATTATTATTTGTGTTTTTTTGCCTATTCTCTTTCCTTCTTTCTTTTTTTCTTTCTCGCTCTCTGGTTTTCAATTGCTTCACCAAACATTTTCTCTTCCTCTCTCTTTTTTGTAACTTTAAGTAACTCCTATTCTCTCTTCTTTTTCTCTTTCCTCTCCTCTCTCTCTCTCTCTCTGTATGTCTCCCTCCCCACTAGAAATATAAACAAATTATATACTCTTTTGCTCTTTTACTTCTTTCAGTCATTTGACTGTGGCCATTCTGGAGCACCACCTTTAGTCGAACAAATCGACCCCAGGACTTATTCTTTGTAAGCCTAGTACTTATTCTATTGGTCTCTTTTGCTGAACCGCTACATGACAGGGATTTAAATACACCAACATTGCTTGTCAAACGATGGGGAGGGGACAAACACAGACACACAAATACACACACACATATGTATATATATATATATATATATATATATATATATACACACACGATGGGCTTCTTTCAGTTTCCATCTACCAAATCCATTCACAAGGGTTTGGTCAGCCCAAGGCTATAGTAGAAGACACTTGCCCAAGGTGCCACACAGTGGGACTGAACCCAGAAGCATGTGGTCAAGAAGCAAGCTTCTTACCACACGGCCACTCCTACAACAATTTCTAATTTAGGTACAATACCAGAAATTTTGATGGATGAGAGTTAGCAGGTTCCATTAACCCTAGTACTTGACCAGTGCTTGATTTCATTGACACCTAAAGAATAAAATATTAAGCTGGCCAAGGTGAAATTTGAACTCAGAATATAAAGAACCATAAAAACATAGTGCAAGCAATTTTTCCTGATGCTCTAATGATTGTGCCAATCCACTACCAACGATGATTAATAATATAGACAATGAAATTTGAGGCTGGAACTATCAATTAGATCATCCTTACTTCAAGGCTAACATTCTTTTCTACTCTAGGTACAAGGCTTGAAATTTTGTGGGAGGGAGCCAGTCAAGTAGATCAAATCCAGGATGCAGCTGGTACTTAATTTATCAACCCCAAAAGGATAAAAGGCAAGGTTGACCTCGGGGGGAATTTGAACTCAGAACATAAAGACAGACAAAATACCGCTAAGCATTTCGCCCAGCGTGCTAACGTTTCTGCCAGCTCACCACCTTACTTCAAGGCTAATATTAGATGAGTACTTCACTAGCATGAGAGTAATGCTAAAGTAATGCTAGATGTGCACTGAGCATCAATAGACTAGTTGCAATCTAGTATTACAGTAGTTGCAGACTAGTCTTGCACTAGAACTAGGTTATTAGTAGTCTTGTACAAGAATAGTAAAAGAATAGTGCTGGACTAGCACTTGAGTAGTTCTTGACTACAACTAGGTTAGTATTAGAATGGTAGTAAACCAGTACTAGAGTAATACAATTCCATTGGTTTCTTTAGAAAGAAAGGCAAATTTGAGAATATCTGAAATACATTCAACTGCTCTCACAAATGAGAATACTAAAAAATGAACCCGACCAATCTAAAAAATTAAGCAAAAACAAATAATCCAGAATCCTTGTACAGTACCAGATCGATCCCAAAATCTAAGCAGTTTGTGCCAGTCATGAGTCCAAATATCCCTGAAAGTCTCATCGAAATCCATTGAACAGTTCTTGAGGTATCTTGTCCATAGGCAAACAAACAAACAAACATGACTGAAAACAATATCTCCGCCTTCGCTAAGGGGGAGGTAATAATCATGGTGAGAAGGGTGATGGTGAGAAGCATAGGTACAAAGCTATGAATTTTAAGACAGTGTCTGGTTGATTCATTCTAGCCAAGAACCTAATAAGTATTAGTTATTTTATCAACACTGGAAGGAGAAAAGGCTAGAGCCAACCATAATAGGATTTAACCACAAATATGAAAGAACATAAATACCATATTTATCACTTACCCCACTCTCTTCACTCATTGCCTACTTCTCACTCTTCCACCCATACTTCTGTTCCTTTGTCCCCATTCACTCCTATTTACCTTGTAAACAACCCAGACACCTAATCACCACTATTTTATCTCTTTCCAGCTCCATTCAACCATTTTCCTCCCCTATCCTCTAAGTTGTCATGTAGTTCCTACAAAAAACAAGAAATCTACTCTACCCGCTTGTCATGTACTTAACCCTTTATTATCTGGTATAAAAACCCTCTCTCTCAAGGATTTGTAATCTTCCAAACTGCATGGGAATCTCACTTGTATTGGTAGTACAATAATAAAAAACAAAAAGCAGTCAGTACATATTGTAAAGTGGCTGGTGCTTCAAAGAGCATCAAGTCATAGACACTGGAGTACAATGCAGTCTTTGGATTTGTCAGATTATGTCAAACCATCCAGCCCATGCACCAGCATGGAACATGAACAAATGATGATGATGATGATGGTGATGATGATGATGAAGAGGAAGAGGAGGATGATGTGTCATATTTTCAGGAACCTAGCCAATTCTGCAATCCAACACCAAGAACATAAGTAGATTGTGTAAGATATGGATATGGATATAGAGAAAAATACTTTTGAAACTAATCAGTTACATAAACATAAATGCCAAAGAAAGACAGTATATAAGGAATATATATGTGCATGTGTATAAATGTGTGTGTGTGTCTGCATATGTTTGTGTGTGTGTGTGTGTGCGTGCATGCGTGTGTGTGTATATATATATATATATATATATATATCATTCAGATAGAAATATGACCTCAAAAGACATCAAAACGGTTTCAATGTATATAAGATAGATAAAGCAAGAAAGAATGAAAGAATGATGTGGCAGCATGATATAGCAAGAATATGAATGAGATTAATTCCAACATCACCATCGCTCAACTCAAGATTTACTAAATGTACTTTTATAGATATATGAATGAACATACAAAGCAAATATATCATTAAAAAACTTTACTGTATAAGTGAAAAATGAGAAAAATCAACGAGTAAACACTATACAATCAATAATTAATACAAACAAACAAACACACACACACACATATATATACATAAATGGGATGTGTAAGACAGGATAAGTGCTATGAACAGAATAGGAGTTGTGTCCAGGTTTTCATTGATCTAACACAGAAGCCAATGATATTATAAGTAGGGTGTCTCTGCGGAAAATACTTTGCAGCCTTAGCTACCCAGATCACTTTGTATTGATGATTAAATCATTCCATGATGCAATGCAAGATTGAGTCAATGTTGGGGAGAATATATAAAGAGCCATTCCTGTGGAAAAATCATGCTGACCGGAGTGACAGCTTTGCCCTGGTTCAAAAGTTGACCTTGGCAGAATTTGAACTCAGAATATAAAGACAGATGAAGTGCTGTTAAGCATCTTGCCTGGCATACTAATGAACCTGCTAGCTCACCACCTAATGATAATAATTACAATAATGGTTCCTAATATAGGTGGAAGGCCAGCAGATTTTGGAGATGAGGGTTTACATCAAGCGCAGAATATGATGGGCACTTTATCTTATCAACCTTGGAGGGACAAAATGCAAAGATGATCTTGGAGGAGTTTGAACTCAGAATGCCAAGACCCACAGCAGTATTTGGTGTGTTTTATTAAAGATTCTGTTAATCCTAATTTTTAGTCTCAGCATAAGCGTACATATAACGAAATTCCACCACACAGCTTCAAGTCACAAGGCAATGGTCAACTAGTGGCTGTTGTACAAACAACCACTGGTTACCCAAAGTTACATGTAGTGGGATCAAACCTAGCACAAGATTGTTATGAAGTGAGATTCATTACTACACAGACATAACTGGCATTTATTTTCTAGATGGATTCAAATAAAAACCATGAAACACCAGTAGCATCAGCAGCACCACCAACCACACTGGTAGCAGCAGTAGCAGCAATAATAATATTTTGTAAGAAAAGAAAAGAAAAAAAAAGCAGAAAATAAACAAAAAATAAATACAAAAAAATTTGATTGATTCAAAAAGTTTTTTTTAATATTTTTGAAAATGAAGTTAAAAATTGTTAAACATAGACATTAATCTAATTTTATAGTGAAGATCGCCCAGATTTCAACTATTCTTTCCTTGGAAATTACTAGTTACCATCAACTTTTTTTCCTCTCTTACATTCTAGTTCACTCACCATCGTCTATCACTACCTCTTTCACACACACACACACATACACACACACGTTCACATACAAACTCTTTTAAACAATTCACATCTTCTATTTTCCCAACCTTACTCAATCTATCCATCCTCAGCTATTGTAACCCATTAACAGAGAGCAACTGTCACCAATCACTTAATTAAAAGTAATCCATAATACAGTTGACTTTTTAATTTTTTTTTTTTTAATTTTGTGGTTTTCATTTTTTTATGACAAAAACTAACAAATGCAATTAAACAAAACAAAAATCTTTGAATAATAAATAATGTTAAAACTATTACCCAACAACTGTGTTGCAACCATTAAATAAGTGAGAATTGTTGTGGCTATCACTGTGACAACTATGGTCTATTGTTGTAGTTATCACCACTGAATAATAATAATAATAATAATAATAATAATAATAATAATAATAATAGTAGTAATAATATTTTGTTAAATATTGGTATGCCAGTACTTAATATTTTTTACAGACAGTTCCATGTTATCTAATCAAGTAGACTACAACATATGAGAAGCAAATCTAAAAATTAATGATAGCAATCAGAAGTAATCTTAGAAAGGTCAGGTTGAAGAACTCACAGACTAAACTTATGAAATCCAAAACAGAAATAATTTAAGTAATTACTGAGTATTTGTAAGCATAGGTTGGATATTTTGGAGGTACTGGTGTTGTTGATAAGGATTCCGAACTCCTTGCATGACCAGGATGAACCTGATGCCGATAATGGTAACAACAACACTGACAACAGTAACAATGATAATAATGGCTTCAAATTTTGACAGAAGGCCCGGCCGTTTTGGGAGAGGAGGACAGCTGATTACATTGATGCACATGCCCAATGAGTACTTATTTTATTGACCCCAAATGATGAAAGGCAAAGTTGATCTCGGGGGGAATTTGAACTCAGAATGTAAAAATGGACAAAATGCTGCAAAGTATTTTTCCCAGCATGCTAATGATTCTGCCAGTTTGCTGGCTTAACAATGACAAGAATGATGACAATGATGATTACTGCAATGACAATGATGATGGTGATGAAGCCTTTGCAGGCACTAATGATGACAACAATGGTAACGATGATAAGAATGATGGTAGAAGAGGTGATATGTCGCTTGCATATATAAGTAGCATATTAGTGTGTTGTGTTGCTTAGTTCCCTGTAAGCAGTCTTGTGATCAAAGACGTTTCATTCATGACTGTCATATAAGAGTATGTAGGAGTATATTATCTAAGACAATGGTTCTCAACCAGGATCCACATGACCCTGGGGGTTTCATATAAGATGTTTAAGGGTCTGTGCTAACAAAATAGTTAAAATGGGGATCCACAGTCATATTTTAAGGATCCAAGTAAAAATTCTGGTTTAAATGTATTTATTGCAAGAAGCAGATAGGCTTCTTTCACTAATGTTTTACATGATTTAACATGTTTCTGGCCAATGAAACATGAATTCTGATCGAGTGCTGTTGCAAACCTGTTCAAGGGAATGTGCAAAAAACAAAAGTGGAATTTTGAAAGAATAATCTATAAAACTGGCTTTCAAGCCTTGAATGCCTATGAGAGTCCACCAGAATAGAAGAGTAATCAAAGGTGTCCATAGGTGAAAACAAAATAGGTTGAGAACCATTGAGGACCACTGATAACCACTGGTATCATTTCCTTATCTAAGCCAACAGTGCGTGTGTGATTTGAGGGAAATATGGCTGTGATTTCATGCAGGGGATTTCTCATGGTGTGTTATAGTGTAATTAGTAGTGTAATGTTTTATGTGTTGCTCAGGTGTCTATTTTCAAGCAAGATGGGTGAAGCTCCATATCTATCACTAAGCTGACAGATATTGACTTTGGCAAAATCCCTTAACTCACAATTGCTTTATCAACTAAATTGTCAAAAGTATTATAAGTGTTTTGTTCTATCACAATAGGGTCATTATGCCAATAAGCACATGCAGTGGTTCTATTTCATTTTGCTGTAATTCATTTGTCAATTGGTAAGCAATTTAACTATATTAACTAAGCAATCAATCATTTGTCCAGTCTTAGAATCAGTTAGGCTTGTTAAAATCCTTTTGTTGCCATTTGCAACCTCATCAGTGATATTGATACACCATCTCTAGTTCAGGTTTAGTTGTCTTTTAGTTTGCAGGGTCTTTATTTATATTGTTACATAGATATGAGTAAGACTGTATGAGAAGGAGAGGGAAAGAATGACCCTCCCAAGATACATCAAAATGTATTTCCAACACACAAATTCACACGAATCTTGTAAACCAAATACAAAAACTGCTTTAACAGCTAAATTGTCATTTCTATTAAATTCTGCTAAGCTACCATTTCTATTAACTATATTGTCAAATTTACCACAGTAACTTCATATTGTACAATGTACAACATTTGCTATATCAACAAAGTTATTAGAACTACAACAATTGCTTTATCATAGCCTGGTGTAGCCATCTGGTTTCACCAGTCCTCAGTCAAATCGTCCAACACATGCTAGCATGGAAAGCGGACGTTAAACGACAATGATGGTGATGAAAGAAATCACTTGTGAAAAATATCACAATTGTTTCATTATTAAGTTGTAACATGTACTACAATTTCGTTATCAACTAATCTGTAAAAATAACCTTTTTTAATTGTTTTATCAACTAAATTGTCAAAAATAACATAATTGCTTTATCAACTAAATTGTGAAATATGCTACAGCTGTTATTAACACCACAGTTGTTATATTGTCAAAAGTACCACCATTGCTTGTGAAAAATATCCCAATTGTTTTAGATCAACTAAATTTACAAAAGTACCATGTTGCACAACATGACTACCGCATAAACATGGATAATTTCAATAATTTGCAACGCTGAGCTCAAATCTTTTTCTTGAATGGAACTGATGATAGACTACGAAATAAAACAAAAGTTTCTTTCATTTGCTTTCTTCTAAGAATATTATGAATAAGTTCCATAACATTGCAGAATTTTTAATAACAGCAGCAGATAAAAATGCAAATAAAAGAAATAAGGAAGATGAAGCCTGAGACTTCTCAATAGGAATAAAAGCATCTGATGTGGTTTTGTTGGGTCATGCAGTATGATCTTAGTGTAATTCTGGTTCTTATAACAGCTTTTGATGAGATAAAAGATTGCTAACTGTAGCTGAGAATAATGAGAATGTAAAACAGTAAGGGCTGCATCATCACCATCATCATCATAGTAGCACATTTAAGAAATGATAAACGAATAAATTAGAGATGTAAAAAATCAGATTTTCCCCTTTTATTTTCAGTTGCTGCTGCCATCAACTTTAATATATTTCATGGTTTCTGAATGCTTTAAAGCGAATTATTAACATGGTTAAACTGTAAATGATACAATCTCTAACAATGAAAATCAGGTCCGGAAATAGCATGGATTCAATATATTGATGTAGAGAAAATGATAAGATTTATAAATAAAAAACAACAACAACATCAATACCAATAATCATATTCAAATTATAACTTAATGATGAAGAAAGGAAGCGTGTCTATAAAATGATTTCATCAAATGACGAACTTCAAAAGAGAAAATATGAAAAGGAAATCCTGGTCCTTTTGGTGTCCATGTCTACAGCTAATATGCTGATGTGTGAATATATTTGCATATATCCGCACTTCTGTGTATCTGAATGCATATATAATATGAATGTGAGAGTTTCATGTTTGTTTCATGTGAGATAGATGCATTTAGTGAGGATTGTGTGCATTTTAATAAAATTAAGTGTTTAAATGCATTTTAAGTGTTTCGATAAATATACATCTGATTTACAATGGCTTAATGCGATTGAATCTTTGTGGCTGAATGCTTCTGCAAATACATCTATCTATCAACCTATCTACTAATACACTCAACCATCCATCTGTCCGTCCATCCATTCATCCATATGTCAGTCAATCAATCAATCAATCAATCCATATACAGGTATGTATAAGGAGGGCAGAATTATTACAGGTATGCATAAAGCTGGCAGAATTATTAGCATGCCAGGCAAAATGCTTAGTGGTATTTTGTCTGCCATTACGTTCTGAGTTCAAATTCTGCCGAGGTCAACTTTGCATTCCATCCTTTCGGGGTCGATCAAATAAGTACCAGTTACACACTGGGGTTGATGTAATCGACTTAATCCCTTTGTCTGTCCTTGTTTGTCCCCTCTATGTTTAGCCACTTGTAGACAATAAAGAAATGAATATATAGGCATGCATGGGTGGTTTAAATGTTTGCTTCCCAACCATGTGGTCTCAGGTTCAGCACTTTGGGCAAATGCTTTTTTACTACAGCGCTGGGCCAAACAAAGCCTTGTAAGTGGATAGTATTGTTGGAAACTGAAAGAAGTCCATTGTGTGTGTGTGTGTGTGTGTGTGTGTGTGTGTGTGCATGTTACCTTTGTTTTGACATGAGCAGCTCCCCTATAGAAACAATGTTGCTTCCATGAATATTTTTCCATGCCTGGTCATAGAAAAATATTACTTTTCTAAGAAACAAGTGAGGAAGGGCATCTGACCAAAGAAAATCTACCTCAATAAATTCTGTCTGACCAATGCAAGCACAATACACACCGAACACACATACACATGCATATCTCCTACTAGCTAACATCAACTACCCACTTCCTTTCTGTATCACTGATTACTATGCCCTCTCACTCTAATCTATTATCTGCAATCATTACGGGTTCATTGAAACAAACATTTGAATAACAATTAACTTTTATTGTATTTGAAACATACCAAAAACACAGATACTATAAGAATTTTAATGTTCCCTTGGTCAAGTTGTATAATTCAGTAAGCCCCTCCCCCCTAGCATAGATACTCAATACTTTGTTGGTGTAGTTAATTGAATATAAAAATATATCAATCTTTATCAATAATCGGACCATATTTTAACTTAGTTGCATAATGCTGATAACTGGATGATTACTAGAATTCAACAGAAATACCTTCATGGTAAATTTTCCATAAATTCTACTATAGACTAATTTGTAGCCATTTTAGAGCATCACCAATTTTCTTGGATTCCAGATATTAACCAGTTAAATGGCCAACCAAATCCAAGAAAATTTTGATAAATGCCAACAAGAATATCTAGCAATGTCAGTTTGGGACTATTTTGTTATATTTGAGACAGGAAGAAAGGCTGCATCCATGACCTTTGACAGGGCCTTCATGACAGGTGGGAGGAGGGAGGAGGATATCCTCAAACTTGTGACCTGGCTCAATGCTTCCAATAACATGGATTCTACAGAGGCACACAAGCAACCAAGTGGTGGTGTTCAACCAGGTGATGTTTTACATTGACCACTCAAGAAGGTGATGGTAAGATTTCTATTGAGAATGCAAAAAGATAGAACATAAACTGCAAGGTATCTGCTTCAGCATTCTTACTAATCTATCAAATCATCCTCTTGGATTGGCACCATTTTTATCAACCCCCAAAAAGGTGAAATGTAAAATTGGCCTAGATGGGTTTTGAATTCAGAGCAAAGAGAGTTGGAACAAATACCATGAGGCATTCTGTCTGATGCCCTAGAAATGGATATCTATTACCTAGCTAATGTATCGACTCACCTCTTCAGTAAGACACCTGCTCTTCTCCCTCTATCATAATTTCATATACCTTAATACTACCCCACCTTTCAGTTGAGGGGTCTTGGCTAGCAAGTACTTGGTGCAAAAGTTAATGTAATAGGAGGCAGACAAGGTAGTACACCACAGTATGGTGTGCCTCCCCGCATTAACCGGTGGTTGGATTGGTTTTGTTACCTCATCTGACCATCATTTGATCACCCAGTTGTCATTCTCAGGTTGTTGAATATCTCCAACTGAGTCCATGGTGCTTCTGAGTCAAAAGGTGAGGTCTTCAGCGGGGGAGATTCTCCTGTCAATCTGAAGGAGGATCATTTTCAAGCTATTCTAACCAGATTTGAAGTCTGTTTTTTTCCCCTCCACATAATTGGATAAGTCATTGATTGAGCTAATAATACAGATATATAAATTTATTAAATTTCTGGTATTAATGTGTTAAAAGTGAAAGTGTGCATGTGTCTGCCTGGATGTGCATGTGTGTTGTGTGAAAGTGTGTTTAGAAAGAACTGAGAAGTTGAAAATATGATAGAGAGGAAATAACCAAGATATTATTTACGCAAAAAAAAAAAAAAATGGAAGACTAAATATGGTAAAGGCAACGTTGACATATTAAGAAAAACAGAAATATATAAGAAAGAGAAAGAGAGAGAAGTGAAAGAAAGAAGAGAGGAATGTTGCTCTATCTGACAAATATAAAAAAAATTTGCTCTTTCGATTGCCTCTAGCCAGGAACTATTTTCAGAAATTAATAAGAACTGAAAAAATTACTTTGCATCAATGAGTTTTGGGTTAAATATTTCTGTTGAGATCTTAGATACTCTCAATAGTTAATTCTACATGAACGAACTGACAAATAATTGCAGGAAGATATAATTGGAAATCTAAAAGAAACCAAAGACAAAAAAAAACTTTTTGTTTTTAGTTTCATATCTATTTTTCAAGTTAGATTAAATGGGGTAAACTTTTAAATGCACACACACACACA
>NC_068990.1:67917617-67920906 GCF_001194135.2 Octopus bimaculoides
TATATATATATATATATATATTCATATTCACACATATAGATCATTCCTTTCCTAGTGCCCTCTCTTGTCTACCACCATGCTCACACTCTAACTACCCCTCACGTATCTCTACATCTTCCTCCCCACTGCACCTATGTGCTGCTCATCTCTTTCTCCCTGAATTATCATCCCCGAGCCAGTCGTATCTCACTCTTCTTATACCCTGCCATAATGATATTTTCCATCAAGCCACACCTCTGCTCTTATTCATGACTCACTTCATTCACCTCCACCCACATAGTCAATCATCTGTTACTATCCCCACCTGATTTACTACCTGTATCATCTCTTGCATCTTGAGAGTGTTGCTCCAGCACCCCATCAATACCACTTTACCTTTCTCTGAGATACTCCCATCAACCCTTATATAAATGTAGGATAGCCATGTATCTTTTCTATAGTAAGACACACCCACTTGTCCTTAGCATGAACTCTCCTCACCACCCTGTCAAATACTTCCCTTTCAGACATTTTTCCTTTTCTTGTCCTTTCCTGTCTTTCAAGTAACTTGGTAACCCCAATAACACTGGCGACATGGAAAATAGCACCCAGTATACATTGTAAAGTGACTTGCATTAGAAAGGGCATCCAGCCATAGAGACGATGCCGAAGCTGACATGGTGTACAATGTGGTCCTGTGGCTCACCAAAATCATATCAAACCATCAGACTTATACCAGCATAGAAAACAAACATCCAATGATGAATATGATTATATATGTGTCAACATTAAATGACAAGACCAATGCACCAGCAATGAAGTCCTCAAACACTCAGAAATGCCAAGCACTGAAGCTGCCATATCTAAGCATTGCCTCAGATGGCCAGAACATGTCATCCAAACGGCCCCTTCAAGACTCTCACAGACCATCCTCTACAGTAAGCTCACCAATGTTAAATCACATTGAGGAGCTCCAAAACACAGATTCAAAGACCAACTGAAGTCCTACCTGCTTCAAGACAGAATCATCCCAAACAAATATGCACACACACACACACACACACATGTATATACATACACATATGAACACATAATAACCACCCAGTCACACACATATATATAGGTGCAGGCATGGTTGTGTGGTTAACGAGTTTGTTTGTTTATCAACCCATGTGGTTTTGTGTTCCCTCTTACAGCATGGCACTTTAGAAAAGTGTTTTCTACCATAATCCTGGATAAAGTAAGGCATTTTGAGTAGATTTGAGAAGAGGAAACTAAGTGGAAACCTGGCATATAGTCGTCTGTGAGTGCATATATATCCTCATGAGTATTTGAGCGCATGTAAAGTGTGTTTACAATTGCACTTCTCCCAAAATTACTGATTGGTAACCTAATTGTCATTTTCCTTATTAACAAAATATCTGCTGACTTTGCTCTTTTGAAGATGTAAAATATAAGAGGTTTCTTACTGTAAAAGCAGTTTAGGCTTAGTGACAGGAAGGGTAACCAGCTGTAAAATGATGACTCAGTAATATATTCATCTGACCCATGCTTGTAGGTAAAAGCAGACACAAACCAAGTGATATATATATAATTCGACACCTGCTTTTCTACACTAGTATGGCTTAGATAAATGTGTGTGTGTGTGTGTGTGTGTGTGTGTGTGTGTGTGTGTGTATGTATGTGCACACATACACGTGTTTGTGCATGGAAGAAATATTGTTTCAAGTTTGTTTCTCTACCTAATTTTTAATTTAAGAAGGTGAAACTTATGGTACCTCACTCTAGCACACTGAAATACCACTCTAAATTCAATCTCTTATTTAACCCTTTAGGTATAAAAGACACCAATAAGCAATTTGATGTAAATCTACTGAGAGATAGAAGCTATCCACAAGTATTGGGTCATCCTATAATAATGTTTTTTTTTTAATATTTATTTTATTTTTCAAAATTATGATACACAAAGATCTTTTTTAATCTAAAATATATTCTCCTTCATTTTCTACAATGCTCTTCCATCTATCTGGTAGACCTGCAAGGCCCCTCTTCCAAAATTCACTTTCCGTAATGAAAAATACTCCTCCAGTACTCTTCTGACCACATCTACAGAATTCATATTTTTTTTATCCAAATGATTTTGAAGACTGCAGAATAAATGATAATCAGATGGGGCAATGTCCAGCAAATATGGTAGGTAGGGCATTATTTCCCATTCAAATTGCTCCAGCTTTTGTAATATCATCCCCACTGTATGTGATCAGGCATTATCCTGATGGAAGAACGCCTTTCATCTTGAAACCAAAGATGGTTGCTTTTCTTCTAGCACTGACTTATGCTACTCAAGTGGCTCACAGTAGATCTCCTTTGTTATCATTTGGTTTGGGTTTAAAAGTGGACTAAACATTTCATATCCTACCAAACAGACAACAACACCTTACATAGGTTAAGACCTTCTTTAGCAAGGATGCTGGTATTTCTACTTTCCCTATCCACTGACGCTTCGTATATTTATAGGGAACCCATTTCTTATCACCAGTCACTATTCAGTCCAAAAATAGTTCATTCATGAGACGTGACAGCAAAGAAGAGCACACATTCACTCTCTACATGTGATTAAACTCAGAAAGTTTGTGAGGAATCCACTGACCGAATTTGTTGATTTTTCTGATGGCATGCAGGTGTCGATGAATGGTTGAATGACCAAATCCAAGTTTTTCTGCTAGTTCCTCAACAGTAATGATGGCATTTTGTTCCACCAGGGTTTGCAGGACGTCCTTGCTGAGCTCTACAGATCTTCCAGGACATGACTTGTCTTCTAGGCTGTCGTTTCCAGCTTGGAATTTCTGGAACTGCTGTTGACACTGGCATATGCTTATTGTCCAATCCCCATATACAGCAGTAATATTCCTCACACTTTCCATTGCATTGCTGTCTTTATTGAACTCATAAAGCAAAATATGTGTTAGGAAGGGCATCCAGCTGTAAAAATCCTGCCAAAACAGGCACAGAAGTCTGTGCAGGCTTCTGTCTGGCTGACTCTTGTGAAACCATCTCACCCATTCTAGCAATGAAGGCAGATGTTAAACGATGATGATGATGGTGAGATATATATATATATATAAATATATAACTTTATAAATAAAAGGGTAAAAATTATTAAATAAATTTTTATCAGTGGCTAGCATGTGTAATAAGAGTCAGAAGATAAATATTCCTAAATATAATGGTGTATGAAACATACTGCTACTTTTAGCATATAAGAAATCCATGTAGTGGTTTTCTCTCGTATGTTTCATACACTATTATA
>NC_068990.1:67920947-67923182 GCF_001194135.2 Octopus bimaculoides
ATATATATATATATATATAGAGTAACTTTACATTAAGGAATGGAATGTAGTTTCCTATAAGTCAGACTGCCTCGTGGTCCCAGCAGACAAAATGGAAAATGCATTGTCTCAGAGAATGGCAAGGGAGAGGCACTGGAACAGCCACTCTGACACATGAGTCTTGTACTTGCTGACAGCCATCTCCGTCCCAATAACAGTGAGCAGGTATATGGTCTGGGGCCAAGGATGGAAGTCACTGCGACAGGCTTGACCGTAAGCCTGTTAGAAAGCAACCAATATCTTGACAGTTTGCTTTTCTCAGCAGAGCATGGGCTGGTAGATGAACACACCAAGTTACTGCTGGAGAAAGTATTACAGTATGTGGTATCCTAGATGAGCGGTCTGCCACCATGGAATGAGTGAACCTCTCAACATCTGGCATAAAGCCACCTCCCTCAATACCATACCTTCCTCAGTTCAGGGGTCTTGTCTTACAAGTTACTTGATGATCCCACTGATGCTGGTGCTAAGAAAACAGCAGCCAGTGAGCTCAGTCAAGTGGTTGGTATTAGGAAGGGCATCCAACTAAAGAAACCATCCCAAAGCAGACACCGAAGCTTGGCATACTCTGTAGATCATCAGTTTCTGTCAAACCAGTCAATCCATGCTAACATGAACAATGGACATTAAAAATTGATGATGATTTTCTTTAACTTTTTCAACTAAACAGTGTTTAAGAAAACCCAAATAACAATAACAAAGTTTGAAATCATTAATGGTGATTAGCATTCAAATGCTTTGTCTTCAATATGGCTCTGATTCCCTGCTACAGAACATTTGTTGCTTGAAAATATCTATTTTCCATCAGCCTTTTTCACACAAGGATATTCTTATTTATCATTAGCTTCCCCCCCCCCCCTTTCAAAATATCTTCTAAATTCATTAATTCAATATCACATGAAAAAAAAAAATGGAGCTTTATTGTAAAGCCAAAAAACAAAATAAAACAAAATCTAATTACAGAAGTTTTGGGAATAATTATGTATATTGCATTTGTAACTGACTAAACTAATTTTTATTCTAAGAAATTAGATAAGGCTTAGTAATGAAAGAAAATGGTAGGAGACAGGACAAATACAATATTACATAACCATAAATTTGTAAAGAGTAGGCATAAAGTAGATGGCCCTGATAATGTTTTTACTATTATGATTATTATTGCATAATCTGAAAGTGTAAGTTAATAGACACCAGACTCTATGCTGTGTGCGTGTGTACACACACACACACACACACACACGTGCATGTGTGCATGTTCATGTATGTGTGTTGCTGGTATTATTTTTCAGCAAATAACATAACTTAATTTTCTTGTCTAAGAAATCATTTTTATCATTATGATCGCAACATGCTGACTAATATTTTTATTTAATACAACCCTCACCACTCCATGAATATACTGAGAAGGATGATGATAAATGTGGATATGATGTAAATATTTAATGATAAAACTTTATACTTATTACTCAAACTGAGCAGCTAAGAGATATAGGTCATTATGAAAATGATAATTATTTCTTTTGATTAGGTCAAAACATTGTTTTTTATGCAATAACAAAATATATGTCACTGGTACTCTGTCACCATCATTTAGTGTCCATTTTCCATGCTGGCATGGGTTGAAGGGCTTGACATGATCTAGCAAGTCACAGGGCTGCAACAAACCCCTGTATCAGCTTTGGCATGGTTTATATGACTGACTGCCCTTTCTAATGCCAACCACTTAACAGTATGTATTTGATGCGTCCTTCATCACCACTTGACAACTCATATTGGTGCGTTTTGTTCCTGTAACCTACTGGTTTGGCAAAAGAGCCTGATAGAATAAGTACCAGGCTTTAAAAAATAAGTACTGGGGTCAATTCACCTGACTAAAAAATTTTCAAGGTTGTGCCCCAGCTTGGCCACAGTCTAATGACTGCAACAGGCAAAAGATAAAAGATACATACATAAATAAATACATATATACATACACACATACATATATATATACATACACATATATATATAATAATATAAATATATAGATATATGCATATATCCATACATATATGTACATACCTACATCCATATGTATACATACATGCATATATGGGTACAGGACATCAAAAAAATGTTAAACACAATGAGAAACGAAAAACGAAAACATAAAAACGTAAAAATATAAATATATATATATATATATATATATATATA
>NC_068990.1:67923578-67930667 GCF_001194135.2 Octopus bimaculoides
TTCCTTGCATCCTAATCTATCTAACAATTATGTACATGGATTACCATTGAACTTTAAAAACTCAAAGACAATATAATGTATTGGTATATTTATTTTTTTATATATTTTTTATATTTTTGTAAAAAACATTATTTTCATTTCCCCTCTTCTTGAAAATCTGCCATACAATGAAAGCCGGTTAGAAATCCTTTTTAATCCTCCTTATGCACATCTATATTAAAATATGCTTTCAGCTTAGCATTCTGCCTTACTATTATTTCTCCGTGTGCGGTTAACACAACTCCACCATTTACTGACTTATATATATTACAGTTTCCATCTACTAAATTCATTCACAAGGAATTTCTTCCACACAGCCATACATATCTCAAAGTGAGTTTGTTTTTTAATCTTATATTTAGAAGGAAAGTATAATACTCAGAACCCTTTACAGTACTTCCATGACTTGTGAGAAGGAAGAAAGAACATATCTTTATACCAGAGACCTGGCCTAACAGAGAGGAATCTGCTCAGAGACCCAAGTTGGAGGTCATAAAACTGATTATCAGTTTTTTTGACTGAGTGAAGGCTTGTCAATTAGTAAGATAGCTTTATTTATTATTGTTATACTTGGGGATGAGCATATTTTGCCAATTAAACACATGCACTATATAACTGGTCTTCCCTTCAGCTTTATTACTAATATCTTAGTTTCTATGCCAAAGCTCTTTCATCACATATTCTATAACCTCTTCAGCAAATTTCAATCCCACATGTCTGAAGAGGTCACAGAATGTGTGACAAAAGAGATTTGACAAAGTAACTAAAATAATAATAATAATAAAGCTGTAGTGAAGACCAAATATATAGTGCATGTGTTTAACTGGCAAAATATGACCAAACCCAAGTATAAACAAGAGCACTCAGAGAGCACAAACCTCTGCCAAGGCAACACCAACATCCTCTCAATGATTAGCCAGAGATGATTTTTAAAATGAGAATATCTGAAATAAACTGACTGCTCTCACAAACAAGAATACTAAAAATGAACCCAACCACTCTCAAAAATTAAGTAAGAAAAATGGAAAAATAATCCAGAATCCTTGCCTGGTACCGAATCAATCCCAAACTCTAATCAGTTTGTGCCAATCACAAGGCCAAACATCCCTGAAAGCTTCATCTGAATCCATCCAACGGTTCTTGCGTTATCTTGTCCACATACAAACAAACAAACACAACTGAAAAACAATACCTCTGCCTTCTCTAAGACAGGGGTAAAAATATCTGTTTTAATACATGATTTTGCATCAAGAAGCTTGTGAAATGAATACAATGTAACTTTAATTGTTAATTCAATCTAAAATGTTTGCATAATAAGTGGTCTGTCTTAGATGTGTAGGCTATGTTCCATTATGGGTTGCATAGGTAACTGAAGATGAAGGGCATAAGGGCACAAGGCTAAGTTAGCTTTGGCAGCATTTGAAATTGAAACTGTGAGTTACTGAATTTGTTGTGGTCTTGTTATGCCTAATTGAACTGAAGAAGTGGGTGGAGAAGAAGTTAGGAGGCAGAGACGGAGCAGGAGACAGAGATGACGGAGGAGAAGTAAAAGTAGATGTAGACGATGTTGATAAAGATAATAATGATGATGACAACAATGATAATGGTAATGATGATGACAATGAAGAGGAGGAGGGGATAATTGATTATGATAAAAGCAATTTTTGTTTGTTTTTGTCGTTTTCTTTTTATGTCTGGACCAAACAAACACAAGTCTATAAAGTTATTTTTTTCTAAAAAAAAATACAAAACAAAATAAAGAAATACAAGTAAAATGAATTGATATCAGAAAAATTAATGCTAACTTGTGTTCTGGCTGAACTTCCTATATAGAAACATAGTAGTATTTGTTTTTTGTTATTTGTGTGGTGAATGAGAGAAAAGTGGTAAGCACAGAGGTGTGTAGTCTCCCCTACTGGGAATTTTTCTGTAAGGAGAATGGGACAAGTAAATTCATTGAAAAGTTAATGAGATAAAAAACAGTAAAGAAATATAGAAAGAGAAGAAAAAAAAAGGCCAAGTGAAAAAAACTAATTAATTAAAAAGACACAAATCTATTGTTGTCTTTCACAATATTTGTTTTCTTGTTTAAATTGTGAATGATAGTGAACCACAAACTTTTTGACTATAGTGAATGGAAGAAGGCTGCTCTGTCAATTTCATATATATATATATATATATATATATATATTCTTTTACTTGTTTCAGTCACTTGACTACCTTTAGTCAAGTAAATCAATCCCAGGACTTATTCTTTGTAAACCTAGTATT
Organism: Octopus bimaculoides; assembly: GCF_001194135.2. Classification (NCBI taxonomy): domain Eukaryota; kingdom Metazoa; phylum Mollusca; class Cephalopoda; order Octopoda; family Octopodidae; genus Octopus; species Octopus bimaculoides. The sequence goes on from NC_068990.1 coordinate 67,925,889, forward strand.
TATTCTCTTGGTCTATTTTGCTGAACCACTAAGTACAGGGATGTAAACACACCACCATTGGTTGTCAAGCGATGTTGAGGGGACAAACACAGACACACAAACATATACACACACATACATATATTTATATATATATATATATATATATATATATATATATATATATATATATATATATATATATATACAATGGACTCCTTCAGTTTTCCTCTACCAAATCCACTCACAAGGCTTTGGTCAGCCTGAGGCTATAGTAGAAAAAACTTGCCCAAAGTGCCATGCAGTGGGACTGACTCCAAGACCATAAGGCTGGTAAGCAAGGGAGAGAAAAAGAGAGAGAGAGATATGTATGTAGGTACCTGTATATATATATACATATATATATATATATGTGTGTGTGTGTGTAAAATCATCGTTATAATTCTAACATCTATATTTTCATGCTTGAATGGGTCAGAAAGAATTCATTGAAGCAGATTTTTTCTACTGCTGTGACCTGACACCCTTTTTGTCACCTGTTACCAAGTAAGGCAATATTTCCTTCATGGCCAAAGATGTTTACATGGAGAATTGGAAATAAAGGACACCACTGGTATGACAGGGACACTTATTTACAATGACCATGTGATGCCAAAACAAGAAGACACAACCACACCCATACCCTACCCACATACACACATCACAGCCATGGCCTTGGTCAGCCCATGTTTATAGTAGGGGACACAAGTCTAAGGTGTTGGTATCTTCTATTAGAGAAGTTTGCTTCTGAATCATGTGGTTGGTAAACGACTAGCTGTGCAGAAAAAAAGAGGGGGAGCAGCAAAATAGTAATGATAGTACAGAAGACAAAGAAAGGATGAGAGAGAGATGACATATGGTTGGGTAAGTTGCATGAATAGGGGAAGAGACAAGTAGAAATAGTATACGAGGTGAGCAAGAGATGCATGGTGATGAAAGGGACATAATTTAGTGGCTCAGTGTGTGAGTGATCAATGTGAAATGTGGGTGGAGAGAACAATATTAATAGACGTAGGATGGGTAAGAATTTAAATGATTCAGGGTCTGCAACAGAAATGGTATGAGAAGAATCTGTTATTTAAATATCAGGAAAGACAGACATCTTTATAACTTCAATGGTGGACTACTTCATGACCATTGCGTTTTGTTCCAGGAAAAATAGTCTTTTCTTTCTGAGTGGGAAAACAGATCTTGCTGGTTGGGAGGCTGACTTGCTAGCAATATCCAATCCAGAAGGCTCTTTGAATGCCATGGCATGCACAGAGACCATGAAAACTGCAGAAACTTCTGAATGAAGATGTTAGTGAACAGATGTGACAGTTGCAAACTGGGGTAAAGGTCAGACTGAAGTGAGTCATTTTGCCACTGAAATGTTGCTAAATATTGCTGCTGTATCCTAATGAACAATGCAGTTGGTAGAAAGTGAACTCTTGTATTCTATAATGCAGTGATAAAGGACAGGAATGGCAACTGTCCAGGAGTAATTGTGGGTGTCGCCATGTCCATTCTGAGTGATCTATTTTTCTTTTTTGTGCAAGGCCTTCCACATTGAAGATTATGGATAACTTCTAAAAGTCTTTGGCTTTGCAGTTCTAAAGGAATTTTGACTGCTTAGAATAGAGTGTGAAGGTGCTATGTGAGATGCATGAAGGTGTCATGTACTTGTTCAGTATCTATAAAAGCCTGATTTGTGACTTTATGCTAAATAACTGTTACAATAAGGAGGATAAATCTAGGTATCATCTAAGATTTTATTTGTTTAAAGAAGAACAGAGAGTCTGCCTTTGTAGTTGTCAAGTGGACATGATTGAACAAGCCTTCTCCCTCTGGCAAAGCACTCACATTCTTCAAGTAAAACATAAACAAAATGGTGAGAGTAGAGAGAGAAAAACTGGTGCTGCTCTTCAGTAAATCTTATGGAAGGTGAGAATGTGTAGCACAACTGGTGTGGCTAAATGGCTCTACACTAACTACATGACTGTAGACTAGCAACAAGATCCAGGTGAATGGAATTGCCTTTGGGGTGTCAGGGTGATTTGAGACTCTATGTGCAATGCTACAAATCACTCTTTCACTTGACCCCCCTCCTTCCCTCTTTTAAAGTAGATGCAATCCTCAATTTAATGTTCAGACATTTTCTATATACTCTAATTGTTTTAGTTAGAATGGTTCATAATTAACTGCCTCACTAATAAAGTTTTTTTTTTTAAATCTCATTGGCATTAATAAGGGCATCCAACCACAGTAAAATGATGCCAAAGTAAACATTAGAGCATGATGTAATTTGTCATATCTTGCCAAGCCATTCAACCCATGCTAGCATGGACTATGGATGTTAAATAATGATGATGAAAGTGAAGATAATGATATGTTGCACTGTAATAACTCAGTCCATATATATTAGTTGATTTGTCCATGATATCAATATTGTGAAATGCAAGGCTAAGTGGTTAAATTGTGTGGCTCATGATCATCAGTTTGTGAATTCAGTTGAGTCCTTAAGCAAGACACTTCATTTCATATTGGTCCCATCTACTCAGCAGTAAATGAGTATCAGTCATATCCTAGTTTTGACCTCTCTCTCCCCAGTTGTCACATCCTTGATGTTCTAGAGTATCAGAGTTGAAAGGTCAAAAGGGTGTCTATGTAGGCTTATGAATATGATACATAGGCACTTAAAACAATTAGCAACAGTATCGTGCATAATTACCAAGGTATACTCACTTAGAAGTGATGGCTCTACAGGCTCTACTTACATCAATATTACTACAAGTTGGGCTTTTATCTTCCTTTCTTTGCATATATTTGTACATTACACAGGACAACAGCATTATCTTCTACAGCTGTTTCATTTTATGCATGTTTCACATATCTTTCTTTTGTAAGGAAATAATCTGCCATTTGCATATTTTGGGGAGGAATAGTGTGGAGGGGATGAAGTTGGAGTTGGAGTTGGAATGGTTCAAAAAGTTTTATTGTCATATTTGAAAATATTTAGTCCTGTACAAAGATCACCAACCTATCGCAATAAAATATTATTCTGTATTAACCACATATGCAACAATGAAGAAATACTTTTTGCTGCTCCAACTTAATATTTTTTGGATATTGACTAATTAAGTGACTTTGATCATAATTTTAAATCATAAAGATTTTTGATTTTCAACTTTCAAGTTTAACCTTTCCAGTCATAGCTTGTTTCTGTGGGTGCCGATGAGCTAAACACAAACACACTCTTAATTAGCAACTACCTCTCTTCATTGATTAGCAATATTCAACTTTTTCATATGGCTGTATGTATTAGACAACAATTAAAATATTAAAAATTACGTATGCAGGGAATAAATAAATAAATATAATTATCTGAATGTCTGGCCAATATTAAGAAAATAATGAAGTCGTTTACATACAGGTTGCATGCTTGCACACACACAAATACATATGTATAAGTATGTGCAAATGTGTACCCGCATGTGCTTCTTTATGCATTTATACAAGTGTGTGTGTGTGAGTGTTTGCATAAATTATATGTATGAATAAATGTCATTGTTATATGTTTCTATGTATGTATAAATTACATGTATATATGTCATATACACAAATATATGCACATACATACACACATACATACACATATGTATATAGGTACATATGCATACACACATACACACACTTGATTTCTGTTGGCCTAAAGAAAAAAAAGTATTAAACAGCCCGAATGAAAGAATTATCATTAAATTAAAGTCTTTTGTTCATTCGTTAGATTCTGTTAATTTGGTAGGCCAAGCAGAAATATTAATTGCAGAGAAGACTATCTATTTCAGATAGTTTAGATGCTTGCAGAATGCAGGCACCATTCTGCTTTTTCTCCACAAAAAATCTCCATTCATTTCCATTTCCTGGCAATAAATACACAAGATCTAACAAAAACTACAATAGAGACACTGGAATTATTTATAAACCAATCAATCAGACAATAAGGCAATTATCAGAAGCTTTAATTAAGTCAAAATAATGTGTAAAATATGCTGTATAATATGAAAAGTACAAAGAGAATGTTTTTTTTTTAACCAGTATTGCAATCATTACTAATAATACAGATGAAGACATTAATAATAATTTTTTGATAATAATAATAATAATAATAATAATAATAATAATAGTAGTAGTAATCTTTCTACTATTTGCACATAACCTGAAATTTTGGAGGAGGAAGAGGAAGTCAATTATATCGACCCCAGTGCTCAACTGGGACTTATTTCACTAACCCTGAAAGGACAAAAGGCAAAAACTAACCTTGGCAGAATTTGAACTCAGAACACAAAGACAGACAAAATGGCACTAAGTAATTTGTGCAGGGTGCTAACGATTCTGCCAGCTCATTACCATAATAATAATAATAATGATAATAATAATAATGATAAATAGCTGAGAAGCTCAGGACTCAAAGCAGAGACTGAAGGATTTTTAATTGCTGCACAAGACCAGAGCCTCCCCACCAGAAATTACCAAAAACACATAATGAAAAGAAATATAACAAGTAACTGTAGAATATGTGGAGATCGACAAGAAACAATAAATCATATTATCTCTGGCTGCCCAGTCCTGGCTAAGAAGGAATATATTCACAGACACGACAGAGCTGGGACCTATATACACTGGAAGCTATGCCAACACTATGGAATAACAACAGAAAAAAGATGGTATAAACACACGCCAGAAAAGGTCACAGAAAACGAGAAAGCAACCATACTCTGGGAT
>NC_068990.1:67930677-67951551 GCF_001194135.2 Octopus bimaculoides
CGAATGTGGAATCTAAAAACAGAAACAATTCCTATCATAGTAGGTGCCTTAGGTATAATAAAAAAATATTCAGACAAATACATAACAAAAATACCAGGACTTACAAATATATATAACATACAGAAAATTGCACTACTGGGTACTGCACACATTCTACGCAAAACACTTTCAATACAGTAAACATAAGAGCACCACAGCAAACCACAGCACATACCCAAGGAGCACAGAGCTGCGCTCGGTAGTGAAGTGAAAGCACGTTATAAAAATAAAACTACTGAACAATAATAATAATAATAATAATAATAATAAGGAATATAAGAGATGCCACAACAAAATAGCCAGGCTTGTCCATTGGACAATTTGCAACAAGTATGAACTTGACAGAGCAAAAAATTGGTACGACCACAAACTTGAAGACATTGTCGAAAATAAAAATGCAAAGACGTTTGGGATTTTATGATTTAGTGTGACCATGAGATAGAGAATAGGAAGCCAGACATAGTCTTAATTGAGAAAGAAAACAAACTATGCTGGATCATAGATATAGCATGCCCAGCTGACAACAAGGTATACGATAAAGAAGAGAGAAAAGTCAAGAGATATGGCAGGTTAGCTTAGAGAGTTAAGCAGTTGTGGTTGATGAAAAAAGTGGTAGTAGTACCAATAATTGTCGGAACTCTAGGAACAGTGAGCAAAAATCTCAAGAAGTACATGGAACAAATAAGGGCTGCAATAAGGGTGGAACACTTGCAGAAAACAGTACTGCCTGGAACCACCCGAATACTCCAGAAGGTGCTCGAAAAATAAGAGGTGTTACCTTAGTTCACTGGTAGTGAACAGCTGACACCGCAGTAGATCTCCAGTGTTAGAAGCTGTGCAAAGGCAATAATAATAATAATCCTTTCTACTGTAGGCACAAGGCCTGGATTTTGTAGGGAGTGGGGTCAGTCGATCACATCGCCCCCAGTACTTGAGTTATCGACCCTGAAAGGATGAAAGGCAAAGTCAACCTTGGCAGAATTTGAACTCAGAATGTAGTGGCAGATGAAATACCACTAAGCATTTCACCCGGTATGCTAACGATTCTGCCAGCTCATTGCAATAATAATAATAATAATAATAATAATAATCCTTTCTACTATAGGCACAAGGCCTGAAATTTTGGAGTTGGGGCTAGTTGATTACATTGACCTCAGTACATAAATGGTACTTATTTTATGGACCCGGAAAGAATGAAAGGCAAAGTTGGCCCTGGAGGAATTTGAACTCACAACATTAAGTCAGCTTTGGCATTTCTCTGGAAGCATGGGTGTTTTATTCAACATCCTTAAACAACTCTTATTCAGGGACCTTTTGAGCAAGATGGGCTACTTGACCTGAAGACATTTCTACCTGGACCCCACCTGCAAGGTCATGTGCTGTTTATCTTGATATGAGATCATCATATCATGCACATGTGCCTGGTGTACCATCATCGGACAGGTAGTCATGATGGGTATACTGGGTTTTGTACATTTGTACTTCTGTGCCACTTTGATGGCATGTAGTGCTCTCTCACTCAATAATAATAATTCTTTGTAATATAGGCAAAAAGCCTGAAATTTTGGGGGAGGGGGCTATTTGATTACATTGTTCCCAGTGCTCAACTGACACTTATTTTATTAACCCCAGACAAATAAAAGACAAAGGTCCCCATGGCAGCATTTTAACACTGACAGGTGACATGCTGTTAAGCATTTTGCCCAGTGTGCTCATGAGTTTGCCAAGGTGGGTGCAAGGCCAGGAGTTTTGAGGTGATGTAAAGTAGTCAATACTATTGCTCCTCATACTTTATCAACCCAGAAGGATAAAAAACAAAGCTGGACTTTAACGGGAATTGAGATCAAAATGTAAAGAGCTGGAAGTAATAATGCAAGGCATTCTGTCTACTGTTCTAATATGTAACCCCATAATTAACTAATATCATCATCTTTTAACATCTGTTTTCCATGTTAGCAAGGGTTGAACAGTTCAACTGGAACTGGCAAACAGGAGAGCTGCTCCATATTCCAGTCTGATTTGGCTTGGTTTCTCTGGCTGGATGCCCTTCCCTATGCCAAACACTTTACAGTGTGTGCTGAGTGCATTTGTGTAACACCAGGAAAGGGCTCTTGCAGGCCAATGCTCTTCAAGCAGGGGGAGTGGCATTAACACTTCAGCTGTGGAGGACAGGTCTTCTTGAGTACAGCAAGGTGGCAGATCTCTCAGTCCTTTGTCATCTCCTCTATAAAGTATAGTGTCCTAAGGTCATCTTTCAGTACTTCATCCCATATACTCCTGGGTCTCCCTCTTCCACAAGTTTCAGCCACTTTGAGTGGTTGGCACTTCTTTATGGAGCTATCAACATCAATCGGAATACATAAATGATAATGACAATATACTAGTATTAGTTAAAGAGATGAAAAGGTAAGATCAGATCATCTTCGTCATCATTTATTAGACATTTCCATGCTTGTAAGGTTCAGACAAAATATATTGAGGAAGATTTTCTACAGCCAGATGCCCTTCCTGTCACCAATGCTCACCTATCTCCATTTACGGCTACATTTCTCTCAGCCCAATGTTTCCATAGAAGACTGAAAGCAAACAACACTGCTGATATGATGATGATTTTCATTTACAATCACTACATAATGTGAAGACAAAAGTACACACACACAAAAACATGCACACATGTACACAGACAGGCAAACACACACACAAACATACATGATCGACTTCTTTTGGTTTCTATCTATCAAATCCACCTACAAGTCTTTGGTCAGTCCATGGCTATATTGGAGACACTCAAGGTGTCATGTGGTGTGATTGAACCTGAAACTACATGGTTGGGAAGCAAACGTCTTAACCACAGTCATGCCTGTACCTATGAGATATAAATGGTGAAGCAATTTCGACAAGCTAATTTGCATGACTATTGTCGCTTTCATTATGAAAACCACAGTATGAATGTGTATATTAATCTTGATCTTCTAGAAAGATTATGACAGTCTACAGCAATCTTTGCTCTTGATATAATGCAGCACACAATATGGAAATTATAAATTTAAGAGTAAAAATGTGTTTGATAAATATAAAGGACTGTGTTGCAAATGTAAAGAATCTGATATCCTGTACAAAGAAAAATAGTGTTGCTCTAATAGTGTTACATCAATCATTGGATTAGATAGTTACTGCTTACACCTGTTACTACTTAACGCCCAATATCTTGGCTGAATATAATGATACAGGGTTAACACAGCTTATAGAATAACAAAGAACTGAATAAGAAAATGAAGAAATTAAATAGAATGTAAGTATGTTCTTATACAAAAGTGGTTTTATGATTTATTAATGATAGAATTGGATGCATGATAGAGACATGTGATATATAAGAAACTGCTGCTAGCTGTCCAAGATCAGGCACTCAATTTGAACTCCCTGACATAAGTCAACTTGGGGAAGAGATTGCTAAGCTAAATGTTATAATCAGCAAATTCAACATGCATTATAAGTTTTGATAATATGTATTCAAATACCCCTTGGTATTTGAATACCAAATATCTATTTCAGATCTCTTCTAAGTGGTACCAGCATGGCATTGGTAACTTGTAGAAATTGAATGAGAGGAAACAGGGAGCTTTATGGATCAACAAGGCCAGGTCATTAAATCAAAGCAGATTTTAATGTTGTGAATATCCATTAAAACTGAAACAAATGTTTCCTAATTAAGCAAGTCACATAAGAATTTATAAGGAGAAAAATCATGAGAATGAGGTGAGTAATAAGTTTAATCTAAGTTTTAATTGGAGACAAGATATTCATATGAAAAAAAAATGCTGATATTGAGATACTGAGATAAATACACCAGAAAAATCTATATTTCTTTGAAGTGAAAATATCCACACGAAAAATCTTTCAATTAAAATTTCTTAGATTTGAAAGAAAAAATGATTCTTTTCCTTTCACAACTTCAAAACAAAATGTATAATAATAATAATAATAATAATTTCTACTATAGGCACAAGGCCTGAAATTTAGGAGGAGGGGTCAGTCAATTAGATCGACCCCTGCATGCAACTGGTACTTAATTTATTGACCCCAAAAGGATGAAAGGCTAAGTCGACCTTAGCAGAATTTGATCTCAGATTGTAGCAACTGGTGAAATACCACGAAGCATTTCGTCAGGTGTGCTAACAATTCTGCCAGCCCACCACCTTAATAATAATAATAATAATAATGGTTTAAATTTTGCCTCAAGGGCAACAATTTTGGAGGAGGGGATGAGTCAATTACATCAACCCCAGTGTTCAACTAGTACTTATTTTTATCAACCCCGAAAAGATGAAAGGTAAAGTTGACCTTGGAAGAATTTGAACTCAGAATGTAGAGATGGGCAAAATACTGCAAAGCATTTTGCCCTGCATGCTAATGATTCTGCCAGTTCACCACCTTAATAATAATAACTGTCCTGGTGCAAAACCGGTCACTGACTCTCATGGCTTTTCATCTTAACTGACTGGAAGTGTTATCATGTACATGTTTTGTCTTGGTGTAAAAGATGGACTACAACAAATATTCTGCTCAATACCACAGATTTGCTTGTCAATCATTTGACCTGAACCAGTTGAGCATGTCCCTTGGTGGTTGATGGTATGTGCATCTCTGATCACAAGCAAATGTAGTGAGGGAGCATCATAGCCATGTCTTGAAAGGAATTCTTTGGAGTTTGAATAATTCACCTCAGGTAACCTGGTTGTTTTTTTCATTCAACATCCTGTCAACATTCAGAGACCTTTTGAGCAGGATGGGCTACTCAACCTGAATAAAATTCTAACTGAGCCCCACTTGCAAGGTCATGCACTGCTTATTTTGATCTGTGATCACCATGTCATGCACATATCATTGTGCTGCATGTGTCTAGTGTACCCTTATCAGACAGGCAGTCATGATGTGTATAATGTATTTTATATATTTGTACCCCAGCATCATTTTGATGGCAAGCACTGCTCTCTCACTCAATAATAATAATAATAATAATAATAATAATAATAATAATAATAATGATGATGATGATGATGATGATGATGATGATGATGATGATGATGATGATGATGATGATGATGATGATGATGATGATGATGATGATGATGATGATGATGATGATGATGATGATGATGATGATGATGATGATGATGATGATGATGATGATGATGATGATGATGATGATGATGATGATGATGATGATAATAATAATAATAATAATAATAATAATAATAATGATAATGGTTTCAAATGTTGGCATGGGGCCAACAATTTTGGTGCACAATTGGTACTTACTTTATTGACCCTAAAAAGATGAAAGGCAAAGTCAACCCCAGTAGCACTTGAAATTCGAACATAAGGTTGGAAGTAATGATTCTACCAGCTCCCTGCTATGATAATGATAGATTCTCCCATCAAAGACAATTTAATGAGCATTCAGCTTTTGACAAGCGACCTGCAAAAATGATTTGTTTATAATGATTAAATGCCTGTGCTGTATATTAGCTCATTCCCCCATCAAGTCGACATTGCCTGGACAGGTACATTGTGTACCACATCTCAGTGGTCAAAAAGATCACAGAGTAATGTGAAATGGAGTAATTTGCTCAAGAATACAACACACCACCGAGTATAGAAATTGAACTCATGATTATGAGATCCTAACCACTAGGTCATCATAATTCCCCCTAACCACTAGGTGATGATGATGATAATAATAATAATAGTAATAAGCACTGATGCAATACCAGGCAGTGGCTCTCATGGTTTCTGACCTAAATTGATTGGAAATGTTATCATGTACATGTTTCATCTTAATGTAAGAGATGGGCTATAGCAAATATTCTGCTCAGTACTGCAGATTTACTTGTCAGTCTTAACCAGTCGAGCATGTTCCTTAATACTGATGATATGTGCATCTCTGACCACAAGCAGAAGTAATGGGGGACTGTCATAGCCATGGTTTGAGAGGAATTCTCTGGGGTTTGGATAATTCAACCCTAAAAATATGGGTGTTTCATTAATCATCCTTAAACAACCCAGCAAAGTCAACTGAGGCAGCATTTGAACTCAGACAAATGAAATGCCACTAAGCAGCCAGTAGTAGTAGTAGTAGTCATTGTTGTTGTTGGAACACTAGGTATAGTGAACAAAAAACTGAAAAGTGTTAGAAAAGATAGGCATAATAATGTATGTAGAGCAGATCCAGAAAACAACATTATTTGGGAGTGCAAAGAGTCTCCACAAAGTTCTCCAGACTTTAAAAAGAAAGTTTTAAAAAATCACCTTAATTCATCGGAAGTGAACAGCAGGTGCATTAGTAACACTTCCAGCAACTATATTTCAGATATAGTAACAACAACAATAACAGTAATGATGACTAAATTTTGTTACAAGACCAGCAATTGCAAGGAAGAGGCTAACTTGATTACATTGACCTTAGTGTTCAACTGGTACGTATTTTATCGACCTCGAAAGATGAAAGGCAAAGTCAACCTCAGTGGTATTTGAACTCAGAACGTAAAGATGGACAAAATATTGCTAAGCCTTTTGTCTGACATGCAAATGATTCTGCCAGTTTACCATCCTATACCAATAATAATAATAATAATAATAATAATAATAATAATAATAATAATACTAATAATAATATTAATAATAATCCTTTCTACTAAAAGCACAAGGCGTGGAATTTTGGGGGAGGGGATAAATCAATCACATTGATCCCAGTGCTCAACTGGTACTTACTTTACTGACTCCAAAAGGATGAAAGGTAAAGTCGACCCTAGCGTTACTGGAACTCAGAACGTGAAGACAGATGAAATGCCGCTAAGCATTTTGCCTGGTCCGCTAACAATTCCTCCAGCCCACTACCAAATTAATAATAATTATAATAATAATAAGGGCTTCAAATTTTTTCCACAAGGGCATCAATTTTGGGGGAAGGGACTAGTCAATTACACCGACCTTAGTTTTCAACTGGTACTTATTTTTATCGACTCCAAAAGGATGAGAGGCAAAGTTGACCTCAACAGAATTTTAACTCAAAATGGAGTGAAGGGCATGCTGATTCCACCAACACACCAAATTAACAATAATATTGTTTACATTATTTACAATTGACGGATATTTGTTCTCATCAGGTGCCTTGGGGAAATTTCTAATCTGGGTTCTCATTCTTAAGGTATTTTTCGATGTTATTATTATTATTATTATTATTATTATTATTCAGGTCACTGCCTGGAATCGAACTTGGAACTCTTAACCACTACGCCATATGCCCATGGGCATATGGCGTAGTGGTTAAGAGTGAGGGCTACTAACCCAAGATTCCGAGTTTGATTCCAGGCAGTGACCTGAATAATGATAATAATAATAATTATAATAACAACAACATCGAAAAATACCTTAGGAATGAGAACCCAGTTTTGAAATTTCCCCAAGACACCTGATGAAGGCTGGAGGGCATATCAGCTGAAACTTTGTGCTAACAACAAACAAGATGAGGACAAATATCTGTCAAATGTAAATAATGTACATATTTCCTCATCTCTTGAATACAGAACTGTATTAACAATAATAATAATAATAACTATGATAATTATGCTATATAATTGATGGCGCATGCCCCTTTGACCCATGAATAGTCAAGAAGGAAAGTGAAAAGATAGACAGATACAACCCTCTTCAGTACGAAATAGCCTGGCTATGGAAAATGAAGAAGGTGGAACAGTATCAGAAGGCATCAAGGGGAATATAAAGGAAACTGAAATAGAGTGCCTGGTAGAACTGTTACAAATGGTTTGCCTCCTTGGCATGGCCAGAATAATCAGGAAATATTAGATAGCTGAAAAGAACGAATAGCATGGTACCGTAGGCTGTAGGTAATAATGAAACAAACTAGAATGCTAACTGCAATTGGTACATCTAGTACCTGAGGCTGTAGAAGAAAACACTTGACCAAGTTGTCACACTGTGGAACTGAACTCAAAACCATGTGGTTGCATAGCAAGTTTTTTCACCACACCACCATAACTGCGCCTACATAGACACATTTGAAATAAGTATTAATTTAATTATTGGTTTCAAACTTTGGAACAAGGCCAGCAATTTCGGTGGGGGGGGGGTAAGTCAATTGCATCGACCTCAGTACTCAACTAGTGCTTATTTTATCGATCCCGAGAGGATGAATGGCAAAGTCAACCTCAGTATAATCTGAACTCAAAACATAGAAACAGAAGAAATGACGCTAAGTATTTTGCTTGGTCTGCTAATAACGATTCTGCCAGCTCACTGCCTTGATTATTAATTTAATTATGACCACTATTTACATATTTAAAGAACATCATCAGTCATTATGTCACTTGTTCTACTATAAACTGTTAAAGGTGGAATGACAGAGAATACTGGAAATGGAAATGTAATATTAAATTGAAAGGTAGCAACCAATAGACGTGAAACAATGTGTGTGTGAGATAAAGAGAAAACAAATTTATATGTCTATAAACAGTTCAGCAGTTGTTAAAATGGAAACATATATTCACACACATCTACTTTCTCTCTTTCAATCTCACTCTCTTTCTCTGTTTCTCCATATAAATTTTATTTTGGAAATACTTCATTAATTCTCATAATCTATATTTGGAACACACCTGTTGTGTTCTACTGGGGATTTCAAAATGTGTAAGGAATTGGCTGATGCCTTGATATTTCCATTAGTTATTAGTTAATTACAGAAAACAAATGCACATGTACACACAAACATACACACAAACATACACACACAGCATGGACATATATAAGATACAGATATACACACACAATTATGTAGATTCTGAAACGTAGTGAGACACAAGGATACACATATCTATATCTATCTATTTCTTTCTTTCTCTATCTCTCTCTCTTTATACACACACACACACACACACACATAATTTGCTTGCATCTTGTTATCAATTATATTTTCATCCTAACTCCAACACCAACACCATATTCATAAACAGTCTTGTTTTATGAAGTGCTTTTGTATTTTATTTGTTCTGTGCAATACTTTCTTTTTTCTCTAGTCAGTGTCTGCACTAGATTTATATTTAAGCTCATCTAATTTCACATATACATACATCATATACATCTCGTATATAACCATTGTCGTGGCCAATGTCAGTGCCACCTGAGTGGTCCCATGCTAGTGGAATGTAAGAAGCACCATTCAAGCATGGTCGTTGCCAGTGCCACCTGACTGGCTCCCATGCTGGTGGCACATAAAAAGCACCCGCTACACTCTTAGAGTGGTTAGCATTAGGAAGAGCATCCAGCTGTAGAAACCTTGCAAGATCAGATTGGAGCCTGGTGCAGCCTTCTGGCTTGCCAGTCCTCAGTCAAACCATCCAACTAGTGCCAGCATGGAAAGCAGACACTAAACGATGATGATGATGATACATCATGTAATTACAGTAACAGAATACTTAAGTAGTTAGGAGGGTGATTGAAGGGTAAGTAATAGGGAGATGTACATTTTACATAGCACCAGCACTGACAGAATCACCAAGTACCTTGTAAGGAAAATATCCCTCAACTGGAAGGGGATGGAGTAGTATTGAGTGTCTCCACTATACCTTAAATCTGTCAATTGGTACAGATTTAAGGTATAGTGGAGACATATACAGACGTCTTCCTGTAACCAATTGACAGATTTAAGGTATAGTGGAGACATATATAGACGTCTTCCTGTAGAGTAGATACATGGATAGCCCAGATGGCAAACAAAGGAGAATGAATTGGAGAATAAGGTAAAATGAGTGTGAGTGAGAGAGATGATGGTAGGGATGTATCAGGACATGCCCTCTAGGGACATTGTGGGTGGTGACAATAGTTGGTTGATATTGAGGCTTGGGCTGAGTGAGTGGAAAAGATGATGTGATTGTAGCAAATGATGGAGAGAAATATAGGAGAGATTCAGGGGTGGGGTTTACAGTAGATATGTGAGGGCATCGAGGGTGGTAGCAGGTAAGTGAAGAGTTTATGATGGAGAGCAGCACAAAGAGAGGACAGAAGACATAGAAAGAAGGTGATTGATGGAGACTGTAGGCAGAGGAAGAAAGTAACCGAGTGGAGATTAAAGGTAACAGAGAAAGCCAGGTAGGTGCAGTATGTACCTATTCTGCTCTCAGGTGATAAAAGTGATGGGTGTTAGGGGATGAAATGTGTATGTGAGGGGGGGGGGAGAAGATTGACAGGAAAGAACCCCTCATAGGCAAGTATTATCAAGGAGGTTTTAGAATATTAATTCTGTTGTGGTGCGTGGGTCTTTTTGAGTACAGCATTGCGCCATGTATCTCAGTTGTTTGTTATCTTTGTAAGATTCAGTGTTTTGTGATCAGCCTTCAATACTTTGTCACATGTCTTCCTGGGTCTCCCTCTTCTGTTTCTTCCCTCCACTTTCAGTAATCAGAACTTCTTTATGCAACTGTTCTCATCCATATGCATCACATGATCTAACCAACACAAACTTCTCTCTTGTACACTGCAGCTAATTCCTCTTATGTCTTTTCTTTCAATACACAAGCACTCAGTCATTTGTGTACACTGACATTGCACATCCAGTGGAGCATACCAGCTTTGCTCCTCTCTAATCTTTGGATATCCTCTGCATTTAGGGCTCAGAGAAGACAGACAGACCTGAAACTGACCAGGAGTTGGAAAGGGCATGATATTGATGCAGTTCCAAATGGTGACAAAAGGACTTTGACAAAGCTAATAGCTTGATTAACCAAATGAATTAATCAAACAATCGATTGCTCAATGGTTAACCAAGTGACAAATAAAAATAAAGAAGTGAAATAGAACCAGTGTGTGTGTTTGTTGTTGGCATACCGGCCCTCCCAAGATACAACAAAACATATACTGTTTAACATTTTATGCAAGAGTCCTTAATGGAGGCACCAGCTATTATGAGATGATACCATCTTTTGCCTTTTTTTCTTATTTGTTTCAGTAATGAGAATGCAGCCATGATAGAGAACTGCCTTGTAGGGTTTAGTCAAACAAATGTACCCCGGTAATTATTTTTTTTATTAAGCCTGGTACTTATTTTATTTGTCTCTTTTGCTGAACTGCTAAGTTGTCATCATCATCATCATCATCGTTTAACGTCCGCCTTCCATGCTAGCATGGGTTGGACGATTTGACTGAGGACTGGTGAAACCGGATGGCAACACCAGGCTCCAATCTAATTTGGCAGAGTTTCTACAGCTGGATGCCCTTCCTAATGCCAACCACTCAGAGAGTGTAGTGGGTGCTTTTACGTGTCACCCGCACGAAAACGGCCACGCTCGAAATGGTGTCTTTTATGTGCCACCCGCACAAGGAGGATGTAAACAAACCAACACTCGTTGTCAAGCAGTGGTGGGGGTCAAACACAAACAATAACACAGACACACACACATACATATATACATAGACAAGATGGCCTTCCACATAGTTTCCATCAATCAAAAACTCACACACAAAGCTCTGGTCAGCCTGGGGCTATAGTAAAGACACTTGTCTAAGATGCTTTACAGTGGGATTGAACTTGAGACCATATAGTTAGGAAACATGTTTCTCAACCACATAGCTCCACATATGCCTCTCACACACACACACACACACACTTGTGCCACATATGAGTAGACTGGAAAATTCTATATCCTAAGATGAGCTTCCCTTTAGATCTATTCTGTCAAGATTAGTAAATTTATCTTTAGTGAATGGCTCAATGATTTTGTGGTAACAGAAGGCTTTGGGTTGTTAGTTTCTTCCCAAATTGGTCCAGGTTGAATAGACCAATGATCAAACGAATTCCAGCTTTGACCTTTCTATCAGTTTATTCAAGCTTTGTGTAACTAGCATTGCATATTTATCAATGCTTTTTCTAAGATCATCAGGTGTGATTTGGCTGATTATGTAAGGAGTCATGCAAAAAATTCCCTAACTTAAAATTTTAACGTCAAATGAAAATTAATTTGATGTGTAAATTTCCAAAACTGATATTCACAGCTATTTGAACTGAAAGTTAATTAGGAATGAGGAAATCTGATGTCATAGTCTTATTAGCATATTGTTAATTGTAAAATTAATATTTTTCTGATTTCTAGCAAAAATTAATGAATTACTGTGAAAATAACACTTACAGGTAATAATTATCGCTTTTCTTACATAAGTCATGTACTCAAAACTGATAATTAGTGTTTTTCACCCGCTTTTACTTCCCTAAAATGGTGTTATGGCAACCTTTCTATCAACTCAGAATTTTTATTAAAGATCTTCATGGCATAGGTTATTAAACATGTAAAGAAATGGGACCAGTGCTTCTATAGCACATGAATGGCTTGCTTTGCCTTTTTTGTCATTGGTCAGTAGTATTGCACAGACAGTAACTTAATCACTTCTAAGCTTGGGCTCTTTCCAGAAGACAATACCTAATCCCAAGTGCACTTATTGCCTCTCAACTAATATTGTATTATGTTATGAAGGGAAGACATAGAGCTGCAAATTGTTCCAGATATAGCTGTACATATCTGCCTTAGGGTACTTTCCTCTGGATCTTCTGTTGGGGTTTATTCCATTAGCCCTTTTCTTAAACACTCAATAAAATTACCCCATAAGGTAATATATAAACATATTAGTCTGGTGCAATAAGTAGCATAAGCTCAGTAGTTATCAGGGTACAGGATTTGTATGGAATTACATTGTATACAAATCCTTAAAAGAATAGCTAAATAGCTGAAGAGTCTCATCTTCCCTGACCCCCATTGGGGGTGTCTGTGAGTGACCTTCTTCCTGAGGCAATTCCATGATATGCTAATTAACCCATAGCTAGGACCCTAACAGTGTGACTATCCTAGGTCAGAGTAGTCCTTATAACAACAGTGACTAAGCGTTCTACACTCTTTAACATGCTGGAACTCGAAACCAGGGTCCCATTAGCAGATGGAGCTTAAGGTCTTACTCAGCACAGTTGAGTACAGCATGATGAAGAAATGTAAAATGTATTTACTTTCCCTTGTTAGTAGACATCCTCAGGATATTAAATGGGTCAAACAAACTCATTAACACTTAATCATACAAATCGTGTTGGTGCAAACAATAATGTCATGACAATTGTTTGGACAAGTCCTGACAGACTAAAAAAGACATGTGATCTAATCTAATGGTTAGGTAATAATGCTCAACATCATAAGCTCATGGGTTCAATTCCTGGTCTGGTAGGTGCACATGTTCATATGAAAATCGCTTAACTTCACATTTTTCCAATAGTATTAAGGTGGCCAGAGCACCTGGTCAACATCATGTTAGCACAGCAGTGCTAAAGGGTCAGTGGTAGACCAAAAATCCCTCAGATATGAAGAGGGACATGTCAAGCAGTGGTCTGCTAGATCCCATCTTTATCCATTTCCTCTTTTAAAAATAGATTATAGATCCCTACTAATATTATCATCCGGAACAACTTCAAGGTAGCAGCATTTCAACTGTGACCCGTGATATACTAACCAGCCTCCTTAGGACTTACTATATTAGCCTTAACATAATTAAAATAGTTATAACCAATTGGGATATATCCAGGAAATGGTCAAATAAAAGTAAGGTGTAAATACTTTATAGACTTTATCAATAAAGAAAACAAGGCATAAATGAGTCCAAAGAGAGACTGTTTGGCAACAATTTCAATAAATGCTGAAGCAAAAATAAAAAGAAATTAATTACATTCTACTGATTAATGTAGAAGTTTAATAATTTTATTTTATTTTACAGACTTAATAACTGGACCTCGTTAAACATTTCTTTCTTTTTCTTCCCCATAACCATATTATTAAAATGGATAAATATAGTTCATAAACGAGAAAGACAATTAATTCAATTGTTATTCAGTTAATATATTAATCACATAATTCCAAACTATTGTAACTATTACAATGTGTATTTGGAGCCAAAACTGAAGCAATGTTTGCTGAAAACAATGTAAAATTGTATTGCGTGTTTATGCGATGAAGCCAGAGTGAATTAATATCTCGTTAGGTTATATGTATACCAATCTTTTTACTAATTACAATCTAATTACTATTTACATTTCTGCAATAAAGGAAGAGTTTGTGCCATTCCAAGAAACTAATATAATCTCAAGCTTAATTTTAGAATATCTTGTATGTTACCATAGTTCTACTAATTGACTCAATTTGCACAATGTCCTTACAAAGTCTTTTGTTTTAATCAATATAAACAACTAAATAAATCATTTAGAAATCATTCTGATAGAGATCTGAATCTCATCTGATCATGCTATACACATAGCAAAATTGTTTAACAACTACCAGTCGTAGTTTTCCCTCTAGGTTAAAATTTCTTAAAAGGCCAAACAATGCAAAGTGTTATAAACTTTTAACATTGTTTAGATATGTGGGAGAATTTACTGAGAGACTGGTATTGTATAGTTCTTGTCGAGAATCAAAGAGATAATAATTAATATGCTTAATCCTTCATTAAACAACAGACAAAAACTACATAGGGCAGACTGGTTACTATAACAACACCAGTTTGCACATTGTCACTACCCTCTCTCACATATCTGTATAAAGATAGCAGTTTCCATTTTTTCATTAGTCCTGATGAAGAGTTACTAACCCTGAAATATCAAAAGAAATACAAGGTAAAATTTAAACTGATGTTGATCTGTTTTTCACTTCTGTATTTCATTCATTTTCTATTGTCTTGAATTTTAACAGGTTTTAATCCAATGTAATTTTCTTTACTAGCTAAATGAGATAGTGATCTATATCACACAGCTAAACTTCCAAAGCAGTGTTTAGACTGGGTGGAAATCATTTGTATTTCCAAAGAATCATGGGCTAACGCAAAGCCATTATTCCTAAGTGAGTATGCTTTGGTAGTAAATCCCATACTTTCACTAATTGTTTTATGGGCCTCTGGTGTAGTTGTGAGCAGACACAGACTCTCATTCAGCTTCTCATTATTGGCCCACTGGAATATCAAGAATGTGACAGCTGGAGAGAAGGAAGGGGTTACACCAGCACTCAACTAGTACTGAATTTCAGCTGACTGGAGTGATATATATGAAGTGCCTTGCTGAAGGATATATTGAAGTATCTGGTACAAAAATTGAATCCAAGCTCTTATGACCATTAGTAGGAAGCAATATGTGTGTTTAATTTGAAGCATGTTTACATCAACTTTCAATGTCAGGATGTTACTTTCAGCTTGCAAATTTGATAATGTTCTATTGATTTAGAAAACATAATAAAGTTTACTACATCGATGCCCTATTAGAAGACATTGTTTTAAAACAAGACACTCTCTTAAAATAATAAATTAAAAATGAATAAATATCAACCCTGAAGTAGGAATGAGCATCTATTGTTGCATGAGCTGACAGTGAAATAAATATTGTCATATAAATGAATACCATGATTTTAGGTCAGTAATATAGTCTTTAGCCACTAATTGATATTGGCTCATTAAAGACAGAAATAGAAAGGAAAATGAGACACAAAATCCTCTGGTAACAGCAATATAAAATCTCTTTTTTTAAAATTGTTATGAAAGCACAAAAGATTATTACATAATATCAAACATTTTCCAAATATTATGTAATCCACAAAATACTTTTTTTTTATTACTGGTAATAAGAGAAAACACAGTTAAATGTTATATTTTATAAATTTAAATAAGAATCAAGTCTACAGATTTAAAAGAACAAGTCATCATAATCCTAAATTCTAAAATAGTAATCTGATATGCATAATAGCATATAAGCAATTTTGATAAATATATTCCATAAGATTATCAAAACAAGACTATAGCATTTATTCAATGTGCATATTTTTTTTTTTTTTCTAAAGTAGGAAATATGAGCTTTGGTTTCATATAAGAAATATTTATATTGATATTTTTAATATATTCTTTAATAAGTCAAACTTTTCTTTTGCATGAATCAAAAGCAACAAGAAATTCCTTCAAATAGTTAATAGGCATTTAGTTGCTACCTAGTTAAACTAAACCCTACAGTTAGGGTGGTAAATATATTACCACCTGGATATGATGCTAGACTACTGCAGCTTAACACTTAATTTCTAACACTAAAGCAGATATATCTCTACTACTGTTTATGCACTGGCCGCTGTTTCACTGACCATTGTTGTTAAACAGCAGACTATATCAGATGATATATTTTGGAGACCTCTCTTTCCTAGTAGAGGGTGAAGACCATACAGCAACATTGATACTACTGGTAAAAGCACACATGAAACTGAAGAATTACGAAAACTAATGAGGAATAAAGATTCCTGGTGCAGTATTGAGAAACATATTTTGGTTGTGACTGCTTCAAGAAGATAAAAAAATTATGCCTTACAAACTATATATAGATCAAGTAGCCAATAGTTATAAATGTTCTAATAATGACCATCTTGTCTTTCATTGCAAATATAATGTGTCTAGAACTACATTTTTGTAGGAGCACATTTTTTCCCCTAAAAGATGTTTACATATGATTTAAAAGAGATTTAACTAATATTTCTGACAAGTTGAGTAATACCATTGGCTCAATTTAAAATAAGTTATCTGAACTTCTTTTAGAAAAGATTAGGTAAAAGAAATTGAGGGAAGAATAAGAGGAAATGGGTTTAATGAGTTCGGAGGTGTTTAGAAAGGTAAAGTTCCTTCATTAATGGGTTAACAACGATTGTTTTGCACTCTGATAATTGGCTAAAGGAAAAATATATAACAGACAATTAGCAAATAATTATTTCTTGTGTAAAATAGAAGAGATATGCTTACTTTTGTTAATGCAACTCATTCCACAAGCACCGTCGCATAGACATTTTTTCTTTTTGCTCACACAATCTTCGTCTGTTGAACATCTTTTAAGGCAATCTCGGCTGAGGACATTTTCCTTTCGAGGACAGTGTTTATCATTGGCTGTTTCAGAAAAAGATTGAAAAAATATATTAAAAATTGTGATTAAGAAAAAAGAAAGATAAACAAGTAAATATATAATTAAATACACACAAAGTATGTGTACGTAAATGTGAGTTTATGCATACAGATAACATACCTATGTACTTTATGTATTGTGCATTCTCAGAGGTACAAAATAGATGGATGTTTGTTTTTTTTATACTTTTCAAAATCTCTTAAAATTTATACACATACATGAAATTTATGTCTGGGTACATGTAGAGAGAGAGGGGGTGGGGACACGACAAACAGAAAGAAAAAGGAATTGTCAGAATTTATAGATTTATGAAAACATTTACAGACTATAAATTTAAATGATATACTAAGAGTAAAAGAAAGCTTAAAAAGTAAGAAATAAAAAGAAAAGAACTGAGACAGTTAGTGCCATTTAGGAGCTATTTAATTCACCAGTTTCACATTAAAGACAAGATATACCTTTATATTTCATCAACAGTATGTCAATGGTTTTTTTACATTGTAAGCATTGATGTTTGTGTGTGCAACTGTATAAATATATATTTATATACATATATTACAGGTATATAATATATATACACACACACACACACACACACATATACATATACACACACACATGTCACATGCTATTCATGGTACAATATATATCTGTGTGTGTGTGTGTGTGTGTGTGTTTATATTTAGATATGTCACATGCTACTCATAGTGCACATTCCTATTCATTCAATTCAACAGCCTCAGCTCCACTGAGAGAGGAAGAACAAGGAGGGAGAAAGAAAGAAAGAAAGAAAAAAGAAAGAAAGAGACAGAGAGAGAAAGAAAGAGAAGTCATATATGTTTATGTTTTGGTCCTATTTCTACACAAGGAAAGATTAAATTTTAACCAGATATGCTAGATTATGTCTAGTTGTATGAATATGATAGTAGATTCACAAGAAAGTACATTATATATTCTTTTTTATTCATTTATTCTTTTGACGTATTGGATTTTTTTTGAGAAGATTTATAATTTGCAAATTGGCAAAAATCTATATAGCTGAATCTGAACACTTCAAATACCCAGATCTTAGTTTCTTGATTTAGAAAAGCATTTATTCTACTTTTAGAAATGATAGTGATCCACATAAAATAATAGTAATAAATAATAAATGATTTTTGTATATACTGTAAAAATGCAAAAAACTACCAAATTTTTTCTTGTCATAAGAATGTCATTGTTATTGTTGTTGTTAGTAACCACAACAGTATTAGCAGCAACGGTAATGACGCTGATGGTGGCAATAACAATGTTATCAGCAGCAGCAGCAGTGATGACAGCAGCAACAGTGTCATTGATATCAGTGTCAGCATCATTGTCGTCAATATCATCATCATCCTTCTCCTCACCACGATCATCGTGAGAAACATTAGAATCAATGTTACTTTCACTTTTCTATGCTGACATGGTTTGAATGTATCATTAAAGTCCAAGTTCATATACAGAATTTTTGTCCTCAATATTTCAAGAACTATGTCTTACATGTATGTTTCATTTTTGGCACAGCATTTTGGTTTCTATTACAGCTAAAGGTTATTCCTATCACCGACCACTTTACAGAATGTACTGCTGGGTATATTTTATTATGGCACCAGCATTAGATAGGTTGTCTTTTCCTTGGCAAAGGAAAAGAAACCTCTTTACATTGTCTCCATTTGTCCCCCTGCACTACAGAGTGTATCCTTCCCAGCTGATGGAAGAGAGAATGATGAAAGAAGACTAGTGTGAGAGGTAAACAGAAGAATGATTAATGGAATAGAGTAGCAGGAAAGAAAGAGTGATACAGAAGAGTATGAGAGACAGAGAGAGAGAGTTGGTGAGAGAGAGCTATATTATGATTGTTAGTAAAAAGATTTAAGATAAACAGGATGAGTGGCATGGTAGGGTAAGAGAAAGAGTAAAATAAAAGGGTGGAACAGGAAGGTTTGAAAATAAGAATGCTGGAAGGAGAATGTATTGAGAGAGAGAGATGGAGGTGAACAACGAGTTATAGAGGAGGGTGTAATGTGAGAGAGTGGATGATGGTGAGCAAAGAAAATAGGTAATGGTAAGTAAGTGGGAGTGACTTGTTATTAATGAGTGATGGGGAAGGAGTAAAAGGAGAGAATAATGGGAAGCAATAAAGAGGATTTGATGATGTGGGACTGGTCCAGTGTGATGCTATACCTGTTTTAAGTAAAAACAGAGTGAACCATATTTACGGGAGAGACAATATTCAAGAGAGTAAAGACAGTGGTATATGAAATCCAAATGTAGATATACTTTCCAATCTCCATTAGCTCACACATCAAAATTGTTACATCCATTTATCTATGCTTGCTTGGTTTGGGCAGAGTCTCTCCAATGCTGCGTGTTACCACATGTGATGTGATTCAATTCATCTCTTTTATGATGTTCAATGGCTTGAGATCAGTCTTTACCATTTTTCTCCCTGTTTTCCTTGATCTCTCTCTTCCAGAGATTCTATCTTTTAATGGTGCTCAGTTCCTCTTCATAATTACTTTGGCGCAATAAATCCAATTACTCTTACATCCAATTTTTGTCTTCTCTCGTTTGTGCTTTGTTAGTCATACACACTTCCATTATACATCCAGTGGAGCATGCCGCCTTCATTTCTTTCTAAACTTCACAAATCATCTGTCAAAAGTATTCATGTCTTCCTTTGGTGTTACATCATACTTTGTATAAAGTTATTCTACAACATCCCCTTTACTCTGAGAAACCTTTTGTTGCCATCCATTCTTACTCAAGTGTCTATACTTTCAGAACATCCACCTTCACACTAAATTAGGTCTTTATAAGTTACTTGTGGGAAACCTTCAGAGCATTAAAACAAATTTATCTCACATGGGTCCCCTAACTGCTAACTCCACTTCTTAAACATATGCTATATATGACTCTTACCTTCTCTGTAAGCCTGACTCTGATATCACTACACCTCTCATGCATCCATAGTTTAACAAGCATACACCACATAGAAATACTGCCTAAACCTTTTCTGCAAACTGAATAAGACCAATTTCCCCCATGGGACCATGGTCATGTCTCTTTTCCTGTTAAATAACTAAAACTTTGGTCTTTGTTAGGCTTAGGTCTTTTGATTCAAGGTTTTATTTCCAAGTTTGGAATTACTTCTCTAAATCTTCAACCAATTCTCTAGGTCACCAGCATACAGGAGATCCCACAGACAAAAAAGTCTGAAACTCTTCTCTTATAACCTGGAGAACAACAATGAACAGAAGAAAGCTGAGAATTGAACCATGATGTACACCATTCAGCACCCTAAATTTTTCACTTAACTCTTATCTTGGTGATGGCACTCCTTCGCATGGCATACATGGCTGGCAAAAGCCATTCTTGTATTCTAATTACTTAGTGACCAGCAGACTACAAAGTAAGGAACCTAGTCAAAGTGAACAAGAGTTCGGTAGAGTAGCTTTCTCCAAGCTAAGTACTTCTGCAGTTGTACTAAGAAGGGGACGTTGATAGTAAATCATCCTGGCATATTTGCAGAACTTTATCTGGTCTTGGATCAATCACCATTTAATAATCTGCAATGTAACTCTTTCAGTAACTTTCAGAACCTAGTCCATCAATTTTATGCTTCTATAGTTGCCTCTCTCTATATATAAGATCACTGGAAACCATGTAGTTTCAAGACAAATTTCTTAACCATACAGCCCTGTTGATACAGCTCTCTCTCTCCTTCTCTCTCTCTCTCTCCTTCTCTCTCTCTCTCTCCTTCTCTCTCTCTCTCTCTCTCTCTCTCTCTCTCTCTCTCT